>NW_007251296.1:1641-18471 GCF_000164805.1 Carlito syrichta
GAACCAACTCTCATACAAAAAATAAAAAATAAAAATAAAACATATAGTGATGCTAACATATAAGCTAACCAACCACCTTATTAGTGTGCTGTTCCCCTATACAAAGATATGATTTACAGAGAGAAGAGAATGAAGAGGAAAAAAGAAAAAAAGGAACAATATAGTAGGCATAGAATTAAGTCATTAAATTAATAGAATCAATGAAGCACACTCTGAGACATTTTGTTTAAGACCAATGTCCTTTTAGGTGTGATATCTAGTTTTCTTTTCAAGCTGGTAAATTAGTTTACAATTACGGTCAGTTGCCCCTGGTCTGCTGTGAAGGACAGTTCAGATCACCCTCCATTCACCACTCTGGCCTATGTCTTTTTCAAGCTTGTTTCTCCCGTTTCGGTGTTGTTACCTTGAATCACCAGCAGGTGGAGCTATCTCAGCTTCTGGCCACAGAGGGGGTGGGGCCAGACAGGAACAAGATGGCTGCCTCCCTCAGGGCAGACAACAGGAGACTTATGGCGGGCAGGATTTCTCGGTTGCAGGAGAGGTGGCAGCAATCTCAGCAGATCTTCCCTAAAGGGGCTTGAAGAACTGAAGTGGATTGCCTCCTCCCTGGGTGGTGTGATGTGCTTCGGCCGTCACGGAGGCTGTGGCAGTGGTGGCGGCGGCAGCGGTGGCGCTGTTTGCACCGCAGTGACTGTCCAGTCTGTTGTGATGCCCCAGCAGTGGCAATGGCCGAGCTCCGTATGAAGAGCAGGCTGCGATGTTGGAGTCCGCAGCCCCCTAGGGCAAGAGTCAGAGACCCACTGCAGTTCTCCTTTGCAGAGGGCTTCACAGTCCGGGTTGCCCCATCGCCATCTTGCTGCTTCTCCCACTATCAAAATATTTAATGTGACAAATGACATTTTGATGCTTTTTAATTATATTTAATTTGGGTTGAATTTTAATATTATTCTTAGTATGATCTAATGTGTCTCTCCACTGCTTTTATGTTTTGGTTTAATAATATGCATAGTACAAAATGATCTATTTATAATCTCACATAGGTATGGTTAAAGGAATAAAAGAAAAATTTTAATAATTTTAGAATATTAATTTTTTTCTAACATAAAGAAAGTAAGGCTGTATTTTCAAAATTGATTGTCAAATTTTACCCAGCAGCCAGTTTTTGTAAGTTCTCTTATTAAATTATATCTAAACTTAAATCATATTTTGATGAAAAAATGTATTTCAGACTCATGACCTTTTCATGTGTAAAACTTTTTTTTTTTTTGAGTTAGAGTCTCACTCTGTCACCTAGACTGGAGTGCAGTGGCTGCTCCCAGCCACCGCAGCCTCAACCTGCTGGGTTCTGGCGATCCTTCCGCCTCAGCCTTCTGAGTAGCCAGAATTACAGGCATGTGCTACCACGCCCGGCTGATTTTTTTATTTATTGTAGAGATGAGATCTTGCTGCCCAGGTGGATCTCGAACCTGCGGGCTCAGGCAATCCGCTCACTTCAGCCTCCCAAAGGTGCGGGATTACAGGCTGAGCCACCGAGCCCGGCTAAAAACTTCTTTTGATAGAAAATAAAATTCAAATATTCAATCAAATTGTAAGATGCTTAGTAATAACTTTTTATGATTGTAATATAGATTATCACCCACTTCAATAATACTTGCTAAATTATGGAGTATCTTGTTTTAGCTTTTTATTTCTACCAAAACAAATTACTACAAATTAGAAGCTTAAAAATTGCATTCATTTATTATCTCATAGTTCTTTAGGTCATAAATCCAGGCAGTCTCTGTTGGGTTCTCTGCTCAGTGTCTGACAAGATTGAAATCAAGATAGCAGCTGTGAGAAAATATTTACAAACCACACATCTGATAAGGGATTAATATTCAAAATATATAAGTAACTCAAACAATTTAACAGTAAAAACTAAGATTTAAATAAAATAAATTACTCAATTTTTTTTAATGACAATGGCCTGAATGGACATTTTTCAAAAGAAGACAATCAAATGACCAAAAGGGGCATGAAAAGGTGCTCAGCATCACCAATCATCAGGGAAATGCAAGTTAAAAGCACAATGAGTTACCACCTCACACCTGTTAGAGTGGCTCCTATAAAAAAAGATGAAATGGAAATTAAAAAAAAACAAGAGATGAAAGATAACAAGTATTGGTGAGGATGTGAAGAAAAGGAAACTCTTGACCACTATTGATGGGAATATAAATTAGGATAGACATCTTACAGTTTCTTTAAAAAATTGAAAATAGAACTGCCACACGAACCAGCTGTCCCACTACTGCGATTGCTATATGTCCAAAGGAAATAAAATTAGTATGTTAAAGAGATATCTGCACTTTCATATTCATTGCAACACTACTCACAATATCCAAGATATGGAATAAACTTAAGTGTATATTGATGGATAAATACATAAAGTGTGGTATATATACATAATGGTATATTATTCAGCTTTAAAAAAGAAGGAAATCCTCTCATATGTGACACCATGAATGAACTCAGAAGACATTATGCTAAGTGAAATAAGCCAGGCACAGAAGATAAATACTGCATGATTAAATTAATATGTAGAATAAAAAAGAAGTTGAACTCATCGAAGCAAAGACATGGTGGTTGCCAGCAGCTGGGAGTGGGAGATGGAAATGGGGGATGTTGGTCAAAAAGTACAAAAGTTAAGTTGAATGAATAAGTTCTGGAGATTTAATGCTCAGCATGATGACTATAGTTAATAATGATGTACATTTAAAAAGAGAGAGAGAGAGAAAGAAAGAGACCAGACTCCAGTCTAGTGTAGAAGCGATATGTGAAAGCCAAAACTGCAGTTTGTGGAAGAATGGGAGCAATGAGCTTCTAAAGTTAGCTTGTGTTCATCCCGGTCTCAGAGTTTTTTATGTTTTGAGCTCACAGGAGCTTAATCTGTTTAGTGCTGAGTAGAAAGGGGGAGGAAATGGGTTCAAATAGCTCCCGAACGCATCCTAGTGGTCTCGGGGTCAACAGCCCTTCCTGATGCGTAATGCTCAGTGGGCCTCCATGGCTGGTTCCCAACATCTCCCCCTTTTTTATTTTTTTTGCACAAACCATGAAACTCCATATTGAGCTGACTCTTCTTTAGCACTCTGAATATGATTGGGAGTAAACACAGCAACAAAAGAATCACTGCTCCACAAGTGCCCACATTGATGAGTATAGACATTAATGGTTTTTGGTTAGCAAATGATGCCTGAATTTCTTGGTGTAATTTAGTAAGGTCTATACTCAGGTTTGAATGGTTCCAAATTCCAAGTTACTTTGTCCCAAGTATGGACAGATTTAAACTCAGAGTGACATTAGAGAATCAATTTCTTTTTTAAGGTCACAAGTTCTTGCGCTACTGCTAAAACTCCTTCCTCCAAAGCACTAACCTTACTTTCCAACTTCTCGTCTATGATTTCCTGAATAGCTATGGCAATAGAAACGTTTTCAGACAGCTGATCAGCAAACATAGTTGTATGAACTTCCCTAGATAATGCTACAGCTCAAAAGTAGCTATTAAAGCTGTAACTCCTAAAATTAAAAGTAGCCAAAAATCTTTTCTGTCTTTCTAAAAGAGCATTAGCCTCATACAATATCTGTAAACCATATGTATCATACCAACGAGATGACAATTATACAAGAATCATCAAATAAGATGGCTGCTCAAGAATAACAGAACCTTCGTAAAAGGTATTAGTTAAACAATTAGTTAAAAATACACCCAGTACAAGACACCTTATAAACATTGCTCTGATACTCAATTTTAACAACTTAGTACTTATTTCATACTAAAAACACGTAAGAGAACCACAAGCATCCCTAATGTGGTACTGCTGGGTTTGTCCAACAGGCCTAGACAGGCTGACTGGTTGAAGGGCTGCGAGGGCTCTCCACCAATACCAATGAGTCCTGATGGGGCTACTTGTGTTGGCCAGGAAGATGGCCAGTCTTTCCCAGCAATACAAGAAACATCAGCCCCTGTACCTAGCAGACCTTTAATTTTAACTCCCTGAATATATAAATCTTTTAGAGATCTGGAGTTAGTAATTTCCTTGGGTAAGATTAGTTGACTGTCAACTGACTCATATATTCCTTTTCCTAACAACATATTGCTAGAAATATGAAACTGATTTGGATCCCTCTGCTGGTTAACAGCCCTCTGGATCCTTACCTGAACTTCAAATTCAGTTTCCATAGTAAATAGGCTCCTCCTGACAAACAGCTTTTAACAAGTTGTTGCCAATCTTGTGGTGTCATCCACCAAGTGGCAAATTGTTCCATAAAAGTAATAGTATAAGGAGTCGTAGGACCATACTGAGTACAAGCCTCTTTAAGTTCCTTAATCAATTTATATGGTAGCAGTTCCCAATGAGGTGCCTTGTTTACTGTGCCTTCTTCCACATAAATTACTGGAAAGCAAGAAGACAAGGTAAAATCTCCCTCTTTCTCAGCCTTTTTTCTGGCTCCCTGCATACCTACATTAGCTGGAGACACATACCCAGGTGTGAATTTCAGTGTTTTCACCTTATTTCTAGTAAAGGGTATGGGAGGAGGTGCCTTGGCAACATTAGCAAGATTTTTTCACTTATGATACCCAATCACTTCCTCCTCCAACTCCATTTCCTCCTTGGGGAAAAATTCATCATCTAAAGGAGGCACCGAGGCTACGGCCAGCAGGGGAGTGTCTTTATTTTTGACCGGAATTTTAGAGAAATCATGCTGTGGATTTAAAGCATCTCGGATAATATTCCATAAAGCTAAGGCATACAAAATACAGGAGGCAAGCCAATCGGTTCCTCTATCAGACAATATGTGCAAAATACTAGTAGACATGCTCCTTTCTTTAGATTCACTCTGGCCCATGATTCTATCACGGCTCTTAAACTGCTCATCCTTCCTTGCTCTGCCTGTCTCTACAGAGGGGTCTGCGGCTCCCTGGGTGAGGTCCTATCCATCCCGAAAAAGAAAAAGAAAGCTTAGCTTAAGGTCCCATGTTCAGGCGCCACTTACCAGAGACCAGCTCCAGCCGGGTTGAGGGTACCCCAAAGGTGGAGATGGCATCGGCGACTGGGGGGAAGAAGAAAGAGAGAGAGAACAAAAGAGACTGAACTCCAGTCTAGTGCAGAAGCGATGTGTGAAAGCCAAAACTGCAGTTTGTGGAAGAATGGGAGCAATGAGCTTCTAAAGTTAGCTTGTGTTCGTCCCGGTCTCAGAGTTTTTATGTTTTGAGCTCACAGGAGCTTAATCTGGTTAGTGCTAAGTAGAAAGGGTGAGGAAATGGGTTCAAATAGCTCCCGAATGCATCCTAGTGGTCTTGGGGTCAATGGCCCTTCCTGATCCCTAACGCTCAGTGGGCCTCTATGGCTGACTCCCAACATAAGAGTAGAATAAATGTTCTCACTGTACACATACAAAGATAGCTATGTGGGGTAATAGCTTAATTAGTTTGATTTTGGTAATTCTTTCACAATGTACACATATAGCAAAACACATTATATACCATAAATATATACAATTTTTATTTGTCTATTATACCTCAACATGCTAAAAACCCAAAGGGTATAGCTGCCCCAGTTGCTTACCTGGAGGCACTGGTAAATCTCTTCCAGATGGTCAGCAGAATTGGGCTCCATGCAGCTATAAAACTGAGGCTCATATTTTTATTTTGTTTCATTGTCATTGTTGTGATATTTCTCAGTTTCTAGAGAGGTTTTGTTGTCAACTCTTCCATCTTAATAGCTACTCCAGAATAACTACCTACCATGGCAGCTAGGCAATCCATTTATTTTTAATAATTTTTAAAATAATGCAAGCTTTTCTAGTTTTATACCATTCAGAGCTAATAATACTTGCAAATAATGGTGCTGATACAAGAGTTCTACCTTTGTATGGCTAACATGTTCAAATTGCACATAGAGTAAAACAATTGCCAATGTTTGCAGTATCTGTGCATGTATCAAGTTAGAATAAAAAATAGTTCACTAGATTTATTTGTTCTAGGGGTTTGACTCCATATTGTCAACCAGTGCTGAGTACATTGTACTGTGGTATCACTAGAAGTCTTTGACTTTTGACTAGTGTCTTAACAATTGAGTATATATTTTTAGTCTTAGCAACACAAAGTGATAGATTATGAGAACCTGCAAATAATTAATATTTCTTCTGCTGGCTTTTTTTTATTGCTTATAGTTGTGCCAAGCAGTGGATTCTGCTGGCTTTTTAATTCAATACTTTCTTTCAAAATTTTTGTAAGTTTAGAACTTACTTCTTTATGTTTTATATAAATGATAGTTAAAGGATGATGTTTGTTGCTTCTTTAGATAATACATATTCAGAAATAACATGCTTTGGTTTTAGCACTTAATAAAATCAGGCTCAATAGGCTACCTCTGTAAAAGGCTAGTAGAATTTCTTTTGGTTTTTATTTCTTTGGAATAATTTAATCATTACTTCATTCATAACTGTTGCCATGTTCATGAAAGCTTTGTTTATTCCTGACCAAAAAAAAATGTACAGAAGTATATTTTTTTATCCGTAAATTATAATAAAATTATGATAAAAATTTTATGGGATTTATGTAAATTATAATAACTAAAATAACATACTAAAATACTAAAATGCTCGCATTTAATCAGATTTTTAATATGCTTTATGTTGGAGTTGGAAAACTAATCTTAAAATATCACACAATGCAATGTGATGACATTGCCCATACAATAATAAAATGATTATTTGCTGATAGCTTCAAGTTTTGTGCTCTACTGAGAATTTGATGAAAATTTTTTAGAAAAGAGCTAACATTTTTCTGAAAGTTGATATTTTTGATCGTATGTTTTGATTTTTTTGAGAAGGAGTCATTTTAAACTTTATTGTTTATTGATTCTGCTGAGGTTTTAATTTTAACATCTCTATGGAAAACATTTCTGAAGGCATTCTTTTTGTTTGAACATTTAAAATTATTAGGTTATTGTTCTCTTTACTCTTAGTCAAAGGCAATACTAAGGAACAAGATAAATTAGGGGACAAAAATTATCTCTCTTGTATATCACATCACTTCTGAAATAGTGGTTTACAAACAAGTGCTGGTTAAACACTGTAACCAGTACTACTAAGATAAGCCAGAAATGGAGAGTAAGTATTTAGAAACTTTTATAGCAATTTGATGTTTTCACCCCTCCTATCTGGAGAAATTTCTTCTAATGGTGTTGTAGAACTTGCATGATGAGCATAAAGAACAAATATTTACCAATATTACCAGCAGATGTAAGGAATCTTTGAATAATAGGTTCAGTAATGAAGAGACAATTTCTAAAATAATTAGTCTCTATCTTCTCAAAAACTCAAAAAAAAAAAAAAAAGATGAATCATAGCCAACCCTGTAATATCTCAGGAAACAGCTAAAAATTCCAGGTCAATTTGTCTAACATATACACATGAAGACCAGTTTGCCTTCAATTCAGTTTCCATCCAGTTATTTTTTTCTCCTTAGGCATCCTGTTTTTTTCCCTTTTCCATCCATTTAGCATTAAATGTTTTAAACTAACTAAGAGTATGCCTGACTCAAATTTGTATTTCCAGACCGTATTTCTGAAATATGCAACGTTTTGTTACTGGTGTGGGCTTGTTTTTATAGCCTCATAGCTTTCTTTTTGTCTTATTTTATTTTATTTTTTATTTATTTATTTTTTTAGTCTCACTCTGTCACCCAGACCGGAGTGCAGTGGTATACTCACGGCTACTGCAGCCTCGACTCGCTGGGCTCCGGCGATCCTTCCGCCTCAGCCTTCCAGGTAGCCAGAACTACAGGCGAGCGCTACCACTCCCGGCTAGTTTTTGATTTATTGTAGAGATGAGGTCTCTCCAAGTTGCACAGGTGGGTCTCGAACCCGCAGGCTCAGACAATCCTCTTGCCTCGGCCTCCCAAAGTTTTGGGATTACAAGCTGAGCCACCGAGCCCGGTCTTTTTGTCTTATTTTAAAGATGATGTTTTTACTAAGATTATTTAAACATCCTAACTTCATAATTTTATCTGGTTCACAATAAACATTGTCAAATTTGCAACATTTATTACTTGATTTATCAAATTAACTCCTTTACACATTCCTACTTCTTGATTAATGCTGTTCTTTTAGGCTGTCTGTGCTTATCTTTACCTTATCATGAATTTATGGATAATATGAATTTGAAATTATTTTTCTGAGTGTGTTTTAGGGTGGAAATGCCCAATGTCATGGTATTAGCTGTCAAAGAAAATAAACTATGAAAATATCAGTCCTGCTTGGGAATACCTTTTGTGTCACATTAAAGTTAGGCCAGTTCTGAATAGCATTTTTATATATAGCTCAGCACAGCAGCTCACTTAAAATATCTGTTTGCTTACATTCTAATTGATGTGAATTATTAGAAGCTGATCTTGCAATTCACCAATAGCAATAGACAATGATATTTTGTGTCTATGGTTCATTTTGTGCTGGATATTTTTTCATTGCTCTTCAGATCTGCTTTCCATCCTTCTCCACTTTTCCCTGTGCCTCCTGGCTTTTAGTTTGGTTTAGCAAGTGGGAAGCACAGACAGGTAATTGGAGTGGAGTACTGGGCTCTCTTAGATGGGTTGCATCTCTTAACCAAAAGTCAAAGCTGTTTATTAAGCACTATTACCCTACAGCTATTCTTTCTTGATTTATCTTCCTCTTCAGTGCTAAGACTGACAATAGTTTATCCCTTTCTTGCTAACTCCTGAGAACTGCAACACCTTGTTTTGTAATTGTCCTCATGTTTTCGGAAATAATAGTTTTATTCAGTTAACCCCATTTGAATGTGCCCTATGTTTCCTGTCAAAACTTTGAATGATCTAATGATTTTAAAAATTTAGTTATATTAAAAATGAAATGGAAAATAATACAGTATAAATATGACTGCCCATTTCATTGCTTCATTTTGCTGATAAAATGCTCTGCTAAACACAAATAGCATGTCCTAGTTTTGGTCACACACTCATATAATATGCTCAGATATATTTCAAAAGAAAACAATAATCTAGGAGTGAAGGCAAGCAGAGAAAGTGACAAAAATCTAATAATACAAGTAACAAAAAATTAGGAGACATAAAAAGAAATTTAAAAGTAGTTTTAAGGCAGTAATCCAACAATGATCACATGTGCTTATATAAAGCAGTAATCCAACAATGATCACATGTGCTTATATAAATCTTCCTATATGCCAGGCTCTATTCGAAGCGATTTATATATATTAAACTATTTTTCACAGGAACTCTATGAGAAGATGTTATTTCCATTTATAACTGAGAAAACTGAGAAACAGTTTTTTCACCTGTAAAATAAGTCAGTCTGATTGTATAGCTCATCCTCTTAGTTACTGTTCTATGCTGTTCTTTCAATGGTTTTGCGGATAAAACTGCTGTAGTATAATAAAGATGAGATGTTATATGAATAGATAGGTTTGTAATAGTAATGAAATGGAAAGAATATGAATTTTAGAGGCAAAATTAGCTTCAAATCCTAGGTGTGAGCGTTTACATTTAAATTTAAATTTTTCTTAATATGCTATTCTTCTTAAGTCTAATTTTCCTTCTTGCCACACGTTTTTAGAAAGCATGAATTTCCATGGTGTATATTATTTGGTACTGTGAGTGCATTTGTATGCTAACATACATTTAATGTTTCTTTTTAGAATTATGATCTGTGACTATGCCTGTTAACAAATCACCTGCAATTAATAAGTTTGGAGTAATATCTTCCTCTTATCATGAAGAACTCCTGAAACTAAATTTTCAAAATTTAAGTAGAACAAGGAGTCATAAATCAAGGTAAGTTAGAAAAAAATTATATTATTAAAGTAGGGGAGCTGTATACATAGTAGATAATTTAGAAAGTCAGAAAATTGTGTGAAAAAAGTCACTCACAGTTCTCTAACCAAGAAAAAAAAATGTTAAAGTTTACTAAAGAGTTTTTAAAATGCCTTGTTTACTGTAATGAGCATATGCTTTCTAAAATTTTGTTTTATATATTTTGTTTGCATTAGTCATTTTTATACTTATATATGTTTTTAAATTTGCCACATCGATTCATAAATGACTAAGATAAAAAATTTAACAACCATTGTATTTTGAAGCATTTTAGTTATTTCTAAGTCCTTTGTTATTTTAAACTTACAACAGAATGTTTTTCTGTATTTCAAATTATTTCCTTAGGATAAAGTTTCTAAAATGAATGCAAGAACAATTTAAAAGAACTTTCACAAAGATTTTACAGACACAGAGAGTACGCTTTTACTAGTTCCTCTCTGTTGTGTCTTTGTCCCAATCCCATAGTGATCCATATTTAAAAAAAAAAAAAAAAAAAAAAATCAGGAAGAGTTATATTCATCCAGAACTCAACAGAGAGAAAATAAAATTCATAATAAATCATTGAAAAAAGTGTAATCATTGCTGTAATTCATGTAAACATATGTCATTGAATGTTGTCCTGAAGAAATAAAGTGTTCAGTGCATCTAAATGGTTAGGGATGCTTGAAATAAAAAGTGACAGAACCTAAATAAACCCTGATTATGCAATTTTTTTTACTAATGGAATATAAGTCAACAGAGAAAAAAATAATTTGTATAAAAATATTCAAAGCAGTTTTAAATTACATTTAAAAATTACAAATAGCCCAAGTATTTAATAATAGAATGACTAAGTAAATTAAATATTTCTAAATAGTAAGATATTTTGCAAATATTTATAAAAAGAAAATGAAAAAACTCATTATATTGCATGTATATAATGGATACCACAATTCACGAAGAATAGTGTTTGGCAGAGAGTTACTCTCTTAAGTCATTAACAGCAAACCAGATATTAATAGATATTATGCTAAAAAGGAGGTATAGACTCTTTGTTTAAACAAATTTGAAAGCACTGGGTTTAACAAAGTGAAATACAGCTTGGTGATTCCTCAGACATCTAAAAATCAACCTTCCATATGACCCTGCAATCCCTCTTCTGGGAATACACCCAGAGGAACTCAAATCACTCTATGAAAAAGATACTGCACACACATGTTTACTGCAGCATTAGTCACAATAGCAAAAACATGGATCCAACTGTGCTGCCCATTGAAAGAGGACCGGATAAAAAAATGTGGTACATATACATGATGGAATATTATGCAGCCATAAAGAAGGACAAAATTATGAACTTTGCAGCAAGTTGAATGGGCTCAGAGTCTATAATACTGGGTGATCTATCACAGAAACAAAGAACTGAGTACCACATGTTCTCACTCATAAGTGGACCATGAACAATTATCGTAATACTATAAGACAGGGATTGGCAGTAGTGGAAAATTGCCAGGGGAAGGAGGGGGAGCATACCTCATCAATAAGGATACCTGATCTCAAACCAGGTGGAGTGGGGGCCATAGTGAGGCCCAAACTTTACCTACACAATGACCATTTGTATACTTAACCCTGAATTGTACCCCACAACTTTAAAATAAAAAAAATAGGAAATTAAAAAAAAAACAGAACCATCCCCCCCCACACACATATGAAATCGTTTTCTTCACTTCAGGAGTTCTCAGTGTTTTTTGTTTGTTTTTGAGTAGGATTCTTACTCTGTCACCCAGGCTGGAGGGTAGTGGCATGCTCCCAGCCACCGCAACCTTGACCTGCTGTGCTCAGGCAGTCCTTCTGCCTCAACCTTCCAAGTAGCTGGAACTACAGGCACGTTACATCATGCCCGGCTAATTTTCTGACGTGGTCTCACCAAGTTCCCCGGCTGGCTTTGAACCCGTCGACTCAGGCAATCTTCTCACCTTGGCCTCCCAAAGTGCAGGATTATAGGTGTGAATCACTAGGCCTGAACTAGTTCTCAGTTTTTAAATATCCTGATGTGTAGTGTAAATCTGTATTAGGTGAATAGAGCTAGCATTGCCACCACTATATAATTATCAGTATGTACTAAATTTAAAACAACATTGATTTTTTTCCAAAAAAATCACAGATAAACGTGTTAGGTATAATTACACTTAGTTGTGCATGTGAAAAAAATAATTTTATATTCTTGCATATTATAATAGATAAACTGGAATAATATATGCCACAATTTCTATAGTTGATAATTATATATTTTATTTTTCAGCTTAATGGCTGAAAGTTCCAAAAAAAGACTTCTTATTTTCTTACTTTACTGTTTTTATTTTATTTTTTATTTTTATTTTTATTTTTTTTTGAGTTGGAGTCTCACTCTGTCGCCCAGACTGCAGTGCAGTGGCCGCTCCCGGCCACCGCAGCTTCAACCTGCTGGGCTCCAGTGATCCTTCCGCCTCAGCCTTCCAAGTAGCCAGAATTACAGGCATGCACTACCACGCCCGGCTGATTTTTTTATTTATTGTAGAGATGAGGTCTCGCTGCCCAGGCGGGTCTCGAACCCACGGGCTCAGGCAATCCACTCACCTCAGCCTCCCAAAAGCATGGGATTACAGGCTGAGGCACCGAGCCCGGTTAATTTTTTATATTGACAATATAGTCAATGCCATAGTGAAAACTGTTGTATATTTCTCCTTGTGTACCTATGCAAATGTCTCTTTTGAGTGTTATTTTTTATTCATTATTTAAAAAATTATCCTTGATGTTTTCTATTGCTTTTCAAATTATCTGAATCTATTAACATTTTATTCATTTGTCTATGAAAGTATCCTTTCCCCTTATCTTTACTAACACCTGGTATTGTCAGATTTCTTAATTTTTGTAATACAGTAGATCAAAAGTGAGCCTTGTCTGATACCAAGTTTTTAAAAATCATAGTATCTAATGAAACTGAGCATCCATATAAGAATAAAATGGCACAAAAGGAAATTGGTTGCTATTAGAATTACTTTTATGAATCATTTGTTCATACATTTGACCAATTTCCTTTTGTGCCATTTTATTCTCATTGATATGTTGGTATTATTATGTTTATAATATATTGATTTATATACTCACAATTTTTATATTCATTTGTTATAAATATTTAGTGGTGGCTTGTCTTTTAACATCGTTTTTGTGGTCTCTAGTTATGGAGATAGAAATCTTAAAAACGGTATTATCGGCCGGGCTCAGTGGCTCAAGCCTGTAATCCCAGCAGTTTGGGAGGCTGAGGCGCAAAGACTGCCTGAGCCCAGGGGTTCTAGACTAGCCTGGGCAACTTGGTGAGACTTTGTCTCTACAAAAGTCAAAAAATTAGTTGTGCATGGTAGCACGTGTGTGTAGTTCTAGCTACTTGGAAGGCTGAGGCAAAAGGATTGCCTGAGCCCAGCAGGCGAAGGCTGAGGTGGCCGTGAGCATGCCACTGCACTTGAGTCTGGGTGACAGAGTGAGATTCCAGCTCAAACAAACAAACAAACAAACAAGAACAAACAAATAAAAAACTGTATAGTCATTGTGTTTTTAAGATTCATTCAAGTTGTTAAGTGTAGCCAATATGTTAATTTCATTGATGCATTATATTAACATACTGAAAATTACTCATTCATTCTATCAGTATTGGACATTTCAATTATTTCCAGTTTATGGTTATTAAGAACAATGCTGCTATGAACATTATTGTAAAGGTATCCTGGTATGCATCCTAAGATTCATAAGTATGACTATAATTGCTGAGTCATCGAATATATATCATTTAGTGAATAGAACAAACATATTGGCTTTTATGAAGTCAAATATCTAAATCATTTATGATTAGCCATGTTTTGTTTCTTGGTCAAAAAATCTCCTCCAACCACAAGATCATGTAGATGTTCTTGTATTTATTTTCTAAAAACCCTTTTTTAAAGTCTGTAATCTATGTGGAAGTTTTAGTGAATAGTATTAAGTAGACTGCTAGATTCCTTTTTTAAAAAATGTGTGTATCAGCTGGGCTCAGTGGCTCAGCCTGTAATCCCGTGCCTTTGGGAGGCTGAGGTGAGTGAATTGATTGAGCCCACGGGTTCGAGACCCGCCTGGGCAGCGAGACTTCATCTCTACAGTAAATCAAAAAATCAGCCGGGCGTGGTAGCGCATGCCTCTAATTCCGGCTACTTGGAAGGCTGAGGTGGAAGGATCGCCGGAGCCCAGCAGGTTGAGGCTGCGGTGGCCAGGAGTGGCCACTGCACTCCAGTCTGGGCGACAGAGTGAGACTCCAACTCAAAAAAAAAAAAAGTGTGTATCAATTTATCAATGTCATATAAGGAAAATAACATTCTATCCCCACTATTTTTCCAGTATAATTATTGCATGTCAGTGTTCATGTATAATTGATATATTTATCAGCCCTCTATTCTGTTTCACTGGCCCATTTGACTATTTCTGCACCAATATCACACTGTCTTAATTACTGTGGTACGGTAAAAATATTTAATATTAATTATGATAAATTTTCCAAACTTTTTTTTAGTGATATCTTACATATTATTTATCAAATTAACTTGTCTTTCTTTTCAAAACCTTGTTGGAATTTTTAAATTGGCTTTTTCTGAATCTATAGATCAATTTGGAGAGATTGACATCTTTATCATAATTAAGATTCCAATCCATAAATATAGAATATCTCTCCATTTATTTAGTAATTTATAAATTTTTCTTATTAAAATTTTAGTTGTTTTTTAAATAAGAGAATTGTCCATCATTCTCATAAGAATATTGTTTATAGGGGTATTGTTTGGTTTATTCTTAGTCAATGAGTCTTTTTGATGCCATCATAAATTATTTGCATAGATAGATTTTTAAAGATTGTATTTTATAGCTGTCACCAGAAGAGAGAAATACAATTTATTTTTATATACAGATTTTTACATACATAAATGTTGCTAAATTTTCTCATTAATTCTTGATATCTTTGTCTCAATCATGATTTAAAAGGAATATTTTAAAAATTCAAATGATAAGGAATTAATAACCAGAATAAAAACGCCAGCACTTTAACAGCAAAGAAACCCCCAAATAATACAATTGAAAAATGAACAAAAGATCTGAATAGACATTTCCCAAAAGAAGACATACAAATGCCAACAAATATATGAAAAATGCTCAGCACCACTAATCATCAGAGAAATGCAAATCAAAACTACATGAGATATCATCTCTTCCCAGTTGAAATGACTTTTATCAAAAAGAAAAATAATGATTGCTGGCAAGAAAGTGGAGAAAGGGAAACATTTGTACACTATTGGTGGAATGTAAATTAGTACAGCTACTATGAAAATAGTATGGAGTTGCCTCAAAAACTAAAAATAGAACTACCATATGAACTAGCAATTCCACTGCTGACTATATATACAAAAGAAAGAAAATCAATATATTAAAGAGATATCTGCATTCCCAAGTTATTATAGAACTATTCACAATAGCCAAGATGTGGAACCCATCTAAGTGTCAATCAAATGATGAATGGATAAAGAAAATATGGTACATAAACACAATGGAGTATTATTCAGCCATAAAAAGAATGAAATCTTGTCATTTGCAGCAACATATATGTGACTGGAAGACATGATATTAAGTGAAATGAGCCAGGTACAGAAAGACAAATATTGCATGTTCTCACTCACATGTGAGAGCTAAAATAGTTGGTCTTATGGTGGTAGGGATTAGCATGATGGTTACCAGAAGCTGGGAAGGGTAGCAAGGGGCATAGGGAATAAAGAAAAGTTGATTAGTAAGTACAAACATACAGTTAAATAGAAGGAATAAGATCCAGTGTAGAACAGGGCAACTATAGTTAACGATAATTTATTGAATATTTCCAAAGAACTAAAAGAATGGAATTGGAATGCTCCTAGCACAAAGAAATGATAAATACTTGAGATAATGGATATTCCAGTTACCCTGATTTAACCACTGCACATTGTATAATTGATCAAAATATAGCATATAACTCATAAATGTATATAAATATTACATATCCATGATAATTACAAATAAAAATATAATTAAAAAGTAAAATGTAAATCTAAACATGCTTCTTTTTTTTTTTTTTCATTAATCAGTATTTTTTATTATGGTTTTGTGGGGTACAGTTAAGGGTTAGGTGTACAATGACGTTTCATTCAGGCACCCTGTAGATAAGAAGTGTTTTCCCATCCCCCGACAGATATTTGCTACTGTTAATCCCATCCCCCTCCCCCCCATAGTTTCCCAGTACCATCAGTCATTTTCTCATAGTATTGCATTGGATGTTCAAGGTCCATTATATGAGTGAGAACATGTGATATTCGGATTTTTGTTTCTGTGAGAGGTCACTCAGTATTATAGACTCTAGTTCCATCCAAGTTGCAGCGAAATTCATGATTTTGTTCTTTTTTATGGCTGAGTAGTATTCCATCGTGTATATGTACCACATTTTTTTAATCCAGTCCTCTTTTGATGGGCAGCATGGTTGTTTCCAGGTTCTTGCTATTGTGAACAATGCTGCGATAAACATACGTGTGCAGGTATCTTTTTTATAGAGTGATTTGTGTTCTTCAGGGTATATTCCCAGTAGGGGGATTGCAGGGTCATATGGAAGGTCAATTTTTAGAGCTTTTAGGAATCGCCACACTGCTTTCCACAGAGGTTGCACTAGTTTACACTCCCACCAACAGTGTAGAAGTGTTCCCTTTTCACCACACCCTCTCCAGCAGCTGTTATTTTTTGAGTTGTTGATAATTGCCATTCTGACTGGAGTTAGGTGGTATCTCAGTGTGGTTTTGATTTGCATCTCCCTGATGATTAGTGAGGTTGAGCATTTCTTCATGTGTTTGTTGGCTGGCTCGAATGTCTTCTTTTGTGAAGTGTCTGTTCATGTCTTT
>NW_007251297.1:0-682 GCF_000164805.1 Carlito syrichta
ACAGGACCCCTATCTATCCCCATGCACAAAGGTTAACTCCAAATGGATCAGAGACATAAACGTAAAACCTCAAACCATAAGAACCTTAGAAAAGGAAGGACATACCGTCATGGAAATCGGAACTGGCATCCAATTCCTGAACAAAACCCAAAACCCACAGGTCATTAGAGAGAAGATAGATAAGTGGGACCTTATTAAACTGACAAGCTTCTGCAAATCCAAAGAAACCATCAAGGGAGCAGGGAGACAGCCTACAGACTGGGAAAAAGTATTTGCCAACACCAGGTCTGACAAAGGCTTAACATCCTGTATCTACAAGGAACTAAAATGTGCTGGAAAAAACAAAAAACCCTATTATAAAATAGCCAAAAGATATGAACAGACACTTCACAAAAGAGGACCTCCGAGCAGCCAACAAACACATGAAGAAATGTTCAACCTCACTAATCATCAGGGAGATGCAAATCAAAACCACACTGAGATACCACCTAACTCCAGTCAGAATGGCAATTATCAACAACTCAAAAAAATCGGCTGCTAGAGAGGGTGTGGTGAAAAGGGAACACTTCTACACTGTTGATGGGTGTGTAAAGTAGTGCAATCTCTGTGGAAAGCAGTGTGACGATTCCTAAAAGCTCTAAATATCAACCTCCCACATGACCCCGCAATCCCCCTACTGGGA
>NW_007251297.1:702-5400 GCF_000164805.1 Carlito syrichta
TAGCCACAAAAAAAATGAAATTACCTTGGCATCTTCCTAACCAGAGACGTGAAAGACCTTTACAATGAAAATTACAAAACACTGCTCAAAGAAATCAAAGATGACACAAACAAGTGGAAAAATATCCCATGCTCATGGATCGGAAGGATCAACATTGTGAAGATGTCCATCTTACCTAAGGCAATCTACAAATTCAATGCAATACCCATCAAATTACCAGCAACATTCTTCTCAGACCTAGAAAAGACAACACAGGAATTCATATGGAAACACAAACATCCAAGAATAGCCAGAACAATCCTAAGCAAAAAAAAAAAACAAAGCAGGTGGTATCACATTACCAGACTTCAAACTTTACTATAAAGCTACAATCATCAAACAGCTTGGTATTGGTATAGGAACAGGCATATAGATGAATGGAATAGAATTGAGATTCCAGAAGCAAAACCTCAATTTCTCAACCAACTCATCTTCGACAAAGCCTCCACCACCTACCACTGGGGAGAGGAGAACCTATTTAGTAAATGGTGCTGGGAGAGGAGATAGGCAAGTGGGACCTTATTAAACTGACAAGCTTCTGCAAGGCCAAAGAAACCATCAAGAGAGCAGGGAGACAGCCTATAGACTGGGAAAAAGTACTTGTGAACACCAGGTCTGACAAAGGCTTAATATCCTGAATCTACAAGGGACTAAAACGTGCTGAAAAGAAAAAAACAAACCCCATTATAAAATGGGCAAAAGATATGAACAGATACTTCACAAAAGAGGACATCCGAGCAGCCAACAAATACATTAAGAAACATTCAACCTCACTAATCATCACGGAGATGCAAATCAAAACCACACTGAGATACCACCTAACTCCAGTCAGAATGGCAATTATCAACAACTCAAAAAATAACAGTTGCTGGAGAGGGTGTGGTGAAAAGGAAACATTTCTACACTGTTGGTGGGAATGCAAACTAGTGTAACCTCTGTGGAAAGCAGTGTGACGATTCCTAAAAGCTCTAAATATCAACCTCCCACATGACCCCGCAATCCCCCTACTGGGAATATACCCTGAAGACCTCAAATCACTCTATAAAAAAGATACCTGCACACGTATGTCTATCATAGCATTGTTCACAATAACAAGAACCTGGAAACAACCATGCTGCCCATCAAAAGAGGACTGGATTAAAAAAATGTGGTACATATACACGATGGAATACTACGCAGCCATAAAAAAGAACAACATCAAGAATTTCGCAGTAACCTGGATTGAGCTAGAGTGTATAATACTGAGTGACCTCTCACAGAAACAAATATCTGAGTATCACATGTTCTCAATCATATAATGGACCTTGAACATCCAATATAATACTATAAGAAAATGACTGATGGTACTGGGAAACTATGGGGGTAGGGAGGGAGATGGGATTAACAGTAACAAATATCTGTCTGGGGATGGGGAAACACCTCTTATCAACAGGGTGCCTGAATGAAACATACTTGTACACCTAAACCTTAACTGTACCCCACAAATCCATAATAAAAATTATTGATTATGAAAAAAAGAAAAGTACTATAACTTATTACTGTACAGTACTATATAGATGTTTATGCTACTTGGGTACCTAGGCTAACATTGTTGGACTTATGAACATATTGGGTTTACAATGCGCTCTTGGAACACAACTCATCCATTTGTAGGAGACTTATTGAAGTGGAAATAAAGTTAAGTCAATTAAATAACTACATTTAATAATCTCACTTTTTACCTAATCAGATAAGAAGACAGTTAAGAGTGGATGGTTAAGGATAAACTGGACCTTTAGGCAGTGCTCCTGCACTTGCAAGAAGATGATCGATGATGAACTGGACACTGGGAGTCTCAGTCTCCAGAGTGAAGAGGTTTCACCAGCCCCAAACCCAGGACAGCTGTTTGGAGTTCCTCTCACAGATGATTGTGAAAATGACAACCTGCCAACTCCTCTTCTGATAGATCTCATCTTGGTGTTCCGTGGCCCTCTTAAGGAGAAAGAACTCTGGCAGGTCAGGTGGCCTCATTCAAATCTAAAGCAAATGGAGAAATGACTAGACAACCCATAGATTGGCAGAGATTTGTCAATGTCGTTTCAAAGAATAGAAATGTGATTGAAGTATTGCAGGATCATAAGATAAACAAAAGAGGGAATAATACTCTGACTGGTTTCACCAAAGACTCACATACACTTGCTTGCATAAATCAGAATAGGCTCTGTGTGGATGAATCTCTGTGACTTCACCTTCCCTCTCACTCTCCTTTGAACTTGTTCCTTGAACTCCACACAAGCCTAAAGTCTCCTTTGCTTACATGTTGATCTGAGACTACTCAATCTTGCAGTTCAAAATATCTCACATGTATTTCATTTGTATTTCAAGTATTTTAGCATAGAAATTTATCTTTTGGCATATATTAACCCTTTTATCTTCATAGACTGTATCAAATTAACTCAGAGTTTGACATATATCATTTCAAGTAAGTTCAATAAATTGTCAGTGGTAACATTTATTAAGTGTCTAGTATCTCTCCAAGTACTATACTAGATATAGGGAATTTTATGCCAGATGTGAAGAACTGTATCATTTCAGGTACATGCTGGATACTATCCCATACTTTGCATTTTCACAGCAAATTTAGGGGGTGGCTGTGATTACCATTATCCCTGCTTCACTGATACATTTGTTAAAAAGCTTTAATAAGATTATATATTGTGCCCATGATCACATAGCAAATAAGCTACATAATAGACACAAATCCCTGAGTTCTCTGGCTGTAACACTTATTATCTTATCACACCATAAGCAGAGGGCATGAAGATGAAGCAAAAGCAAGGAAAAAAACTCCTGAGAAGAAAAATGTATTCAGAGAAGACTTCAGCGAGGAAATAGACTTTTAACCTATTTTTCACAGAACCTAGGAAATCAGGAAGTAGGAATGGGGCATATCATCACTTACAGGGGAGGAAACAAGTGGAAAATAAGCATGGCAAAAAGATCTCCATACTTGAGAGAGAGAATCCATATTAGGGAATTATCAGAGAAGGATCGGAAGTGGAAGAGAGTGACCCACCGGAGGCCTTGACATAGAGACGTGCATTTGTAAATTCTTGGAAAAGGAAAATCTGATTAGAATGTGTATGAATACAGAATGTATAAATGAGGAGAAAATAGAGCAACACCAAAAAAATTAAAATTTACTTCATTCTTTAGCTCTGGCATTGTAACCCGCATACTACAGCTCTTGTGCTCCAAACTGGGACAAGCTTATCCTTTGGGCTTGTGACTAGGAAGTGCCACGTATTCTTCTTCCCTTTTCTTCCCTGCAGGATATGTTTTCCTTTATCAATAAAAATGAGTCACTCACAGAGGACATCTTCAGAAAATCAGCCAATATGAAATCATATAGAGCTCTAAAGGAGAAACTAAGTTCTGGAGGTGAAATGGACTTGGACAGTGAGTCTGTCCTTGTGGTAACATCTATCCTAAAGGTAGGTAGAATTCTAGCATCATCTACATACAGCATAACACTGATGCTCCATTATTGGTATAGAACAGTAATTATAGGCATAATAGATGCAGAATCTGAGAAAATGAAAAACACATCACAAAGTCAAAATGTAAGGAAATTGTTTTCCTTGGTTGTTAAAAACCCCATACATCAGATAGGCTTTCCTTTGTCATCATATACCACCCTCTCCATCTTTACTCTTGAACACTTTATCTGCAATAATAATAATTAGTAATAATAATAAACACATTTTAAGATACACATACAGAGTGTTTACCAAATCAAGTATCCTCTATTTATTGATGTCCCACTAACTTCCTAGTGAGGACAGCAGCTCCAAAAGAAAATTCTTATTAACTTTTGAAAATAGTTATAAATGTGTACCATTGTCGGTGACCAGCACTGACCAAGGGTGGGTTAGGACCCGCACCAGAGAATCTGGACAGCGAGAAGACCACTCGGAGGCAGTTCTTCTGGGAACAGTCTGAGCAGGACTGGAGCCGATTTTATTCAAACATTTTCCAACTTATATACCATTTTCTATACCCTCCAGCAATGTGATAATCACTCACTGGGGGCGTACAAGTTTCGTGCTTTACAAACTATGCATCACAAGACCACCACGAGATCTGCAATTTCCAAGCAAACAATTCAAATTCCGTGATGCCTGCCGTGCTTACATTAAGGTCACAGGTGCACAATTTCAATACAAATCGTTCAAAGTGTTTTCCATAATGTTCAATGAATCATTCATATTATACTCTTTGCTCTATACCCTGATTAATACAAAAAACTTTCCTGAGTTAACTCTAGGTTCAATCCAAGTTCACTGATTCCCAATATTTTTAACAATTAATATTATCAACTTAACACTATACTATAATCTATAAGTTTACTTAAATGACTTAACTGTCAGTTATACTATTAACCCTATTATGATTTAACGTAATGCCTTATAACTCAGTTAAAACTTATTCTTAAACTACCAAACTTTACTATAATTCATATGTTTCATATGTCTAAACTTTAATTTTTATATGATCTAGTTATTGGACTTTAATACTATGCTATATCCTATTAAGCTAATACCTTATCGTTAATTCTTTTATAAATCGTATAGTAACTATTACACTTGAATAATGTAGCAAAAGGAAACAAAACAGCAA
>NW_007251298.1:0-877 GCF_000164805.1 Carlito syrichta
CATGCAGAAGTGTCTAAACCAAAGAAAGTGATGAAATATTATTAGGTTGTGCTATGACCAAACTCCACCAAGTCTCTGTGACCATAGTAATAAAAGAATACATCGTGGGGAACCCCCTCAGCGACCTCCCACTGTGGGAGCTTTTCTGTTCTCTCAATACTTTCTGCCTGAAAACAAAAAGACAACATTGCCCAGTGGATTCTTAAATGGCCACTTAACCCTGGAGACGTTTTGGGATAGGTGTGAACACCTTGCTTCCTTCAATTCTTCGGAATGAAAATCCACCATGTCTTGCGCTTCTGACAGAGTACTGTACATAAATCCTTGATAGTGAAGGCTTGCTCAGTAGTCAAGGTCACGCCCATTATGATTTCAAGGTTCTGAGGCTGATGTCATGAATGGCAATCTGACATGCTTGTTTTCCTGACTTTGCCTACATCTTTTAATTGAAAAATTAGCCATTTAGGCCAATGAGTGATACAGGGAAAAATCCAATAAGTTAACATCAATCTTCTCAGACCTGGAAATTACATTAGTGAATTCATATGAAATTTAAAACAATCAGGAAGAGCCTAAAGAATCCTTATCAAAAGATACAAAGCAGGAACTATCACTGTCCGCATTTGAAACTTTAGTATAAGTATACAATAATCAAAACAACCTGGTATTGGTACTGGAAAAGGTCCATAGGCTAATGGGTCAGCACAGAGAGTGAAATCCTCAAATTCTCACCCAACACATCTTTGAAAGAACCCCCAGGACCCGCTGGGGAATGGAGAAGATATTCAGTACATGTTGCTGGGAAAAGTCTGACTACATGAACAAGATTCAAACAGGACCCCTAACTATCACCATACACATTAACTCTAAATCGATC
>NW_007251298.1:1701-3676 GCF_000164805.1 Carlito syrichta
TATCACGGAAAGAAAGAGTAGAGTTCCTAATGTTCTCCCTCAGGAGCTGACCTTGATCAATTACAGTGCTAGAAGAAAGTGATTGGCAGTAGTAGAAAACTGTTTTGGGGGAGGTGTGGGACTGGCTGTGGAGTTCTATTGTTAAGGGAGGGAAGGGCATACCTCACCATCCAGGGACCAGGCATAATCAGTGTTTGAATATCTAACTCTCAATGGTACCTCATATTGTGCAACAATTTAAATAAAATAAATACATAAATAAAAGCTGTAAAACGTACAACTGACTATTTGTTTTCTTCCATTTTTTTTAACTTTTTTAATCTAAAGATAGTTACAATCCAGGGTTGGGGATAGAAATGTTCATTTTGAAGGGATTGATTTCTAAGAAGGGCGCACGACACCCATTATAACTTCCTTTCCTATAAATACGTTAGAATCCATTGTTCATTTGGTTTCAACTTTCACACTACTACATTTCTCACATAAATGCTGAATGTTTTATTCTGCACAAACTGAAACATGTTGAGAATCCAGACGTGTATTATCCTAAGTCATCTTAACACTGAGTATCAGAGTACCTATGTGGCTATTCAGAAGACAGAATGCATAATAAATCTTAACAATTTCAGAAAAAAACTGTATAATAATTTAACATATCTTTTTCCTTTCTTAAACCTTTTGTCCAAATTCTTGGGACACGTTGCATTTTCTGCTAGTGAATTTTAATTTAAACTTACAGATATGCAATCCGTACTCCAAAGGCACCCTACCTATTTCAAGGAAATATAAACTCACACTTCCATTGTATTTTAAACCAATTTCTATTTTTCAAAGTGTATTTTCACTAAATCCCCGAGGAATTTCTCTACGTAAGATATATTGGTGTACTCTGCAAAAATGTCTCAGATTAATCTGATACTTTTTACCAACAAGCCTTGAAAATCATGCACACACACAAAAAGAGACCATAGGGAGCCCTATGTTTAGAAAGCAAAATAACATGGAGATTTAGAAAGAACAATTTGGGCTCCTCATTCATTTAAAAATTTAGATAATCGAAAATTCTAGAAAACTGATTTTGATGTTAGTGAAGCAATGTTCAAATCCTGAGAGACAAACGGCTCAAAGGCTGCAAAATAATATGAAAAACATGCAGAAGTGTCTAAAACAAAGAAAGTGATGAAATATTATTAGGTTGTGCTATGACCAAACTCCACCAAGTCTCTGTGACCATAGTAATAAAAGACTACATCGTGGGGAACCCCCTCAGCGACCTCCCACTGTAGGAGCTTTTCTGTCCTCTCAATACTTTCTGCCTGAAAACAAAAAGACTACATTGCCCAGTGGAATCCTGAATGGCCACTTACCCCTGGAGACGTTTTTGGATAGGTGTGAACACCTTGCTTCCTGCAATTCTTGGGAATGAAAATCCACCATGTCTTCCGCTTTTGTCAGAGTACTGTACATAAATCCCTGATACTGAAGGCTTGCTCAGTAGTCAAGGTCCCGCCTATTATGATGTCAAGGTTCTGAGGCTGATGTCATGAATGGCAATCTGACATGCTTGTTTTCCTGACTTTGCCTACATCTTTTAATTGAAAAATTAGCCGTTTAGGCAAACGAGTGACACAGGGAAAAAACCAATAAGTTAACATCAATCTTCTCAGACCTGGAAATTACAATAGTGAATTCATATGAAATTTAAAACAATCATGAAGAGCCTAAAGAATCCTTATCAAAAGATACAAAGCAGGAACTATCACTTTCCGCATTTGAAACTTTAGTATAAGTTTACAATAATCAAAACAGCCTGGTATTGGTAATGGAAAAGGTCCATAGGCTAATGGGTCAGCACAGAGAGTGAAATCCTCAATTCTCACCCAACTCACCTTTGAAAGAACCCCCAGGACCCGCTGGGAAATGGAGAACATATTCAGTACACGTTGCTGGGAAAAGTCTGACTACATGAACAAGA
>NW_007251299.1:0-2104 GCF_000164805.1 Carlito syrichta
CATATCCAATCCCTAAGAACTTATGCTACCACCAAACCACCTCTACATGAAACACTTAAGAAAGTACTAAACACAGAAGAAAAGGAAAAAAGAACAATGTTCTTCACAAGAGTATAGGAAAAAGAATAAAATATACATGAACCAACCCCAAAACCAAAAGAAAGACAAAAAAAAAACCAAGTGGAAGAACAACTATATAAGAACTCTATGATAGGGACGAACTCTCACATTTCAATAATTAGCCTGAATGTGAATGGACTAAACGCACCACTGAAAAGACATAGAATGGCAAAATGGATAAAATATCACCAGGCAACAATACACTGCCTTCAAGAGACCCATCTCACTAGAAAGGACATACACAGACTCAAAGTAAGAGGATGGGAAACAAATTTTCAGGCGAATGGAACACAAAAGAAAGGAGGAGTCACAATCCTAATTTCAGACAAAATACCATTTAAGCTATCAAAATTTAAAAAGATACAGAGGACAACTACATAATGATAAAAAGTTCACTCCATCAACAAGAAATATCTATCCTAAACATATATGCGCCCAACATAGGTGCACCAACTTTCATAAAGCAACTTCTAGGAAAACTAAAGAAAGATATTGACTCTAACACCATCATAACTGGGGACTTTAATACCCCACTCACAACCGTAGACAGATCATCAGGACAAATAATCAGCAAAGAGATCCAGAACCTCAATGTGACGCTGGACCAAACGGACTTAGACTACAGAACACTCCATCCAAAGACCACAGAATACACATTCTACTCATCACCGCATGGAACGTATTCTAAGATTGACCACATAATTGGCCATAAATCAAGCATAAGCAAACTTAAAAGGACTGAAATTCTACCATGCACCTTCTCAGATCACAGTGGAATAAAAATAAACATTGACACCAACAAGGTGTCCCCCCCCCAAAGCCCACAAAGACTAAACAGCATGATGCTAAACAACTCCTGGGTCAATGAGGAAAACAAAACAGAGTTCAAAAGATACCTGGAAACAAATGAAAATGAAGAAACATCTTACCAGAATCTGTGGGACGCCTTAAAAGCTGTAATAAGAGGGGAATTTACATCCCTACAAACACACATGATGAAAATGGAAGGAACACAAATTAACAGCCTAACAAGCCACCTAAGGAAACTGGAAAAGCAGGACCACAAAACCCCTAATTTCAGCAGAAGAATTCAGATCATCAAATTAAAAGCCCAAATCCAGGACACAGAAGACAAAAAGATAATACAAAAAATCAATGAAAAAAAAAGCTGGTTCTTTGAAAGGATAAACAAGATCGATGGTCCCCTAGCTAGACTGACCAAGAAAAAGAGAGAAAAAACCCAAATAAGCACAATCAGAAACACAAAAGATGAAGTCACATCTGACCCTGAAGAAATACAAAACATCATTAGAGACTACTACATACACTTGTACTTGTATGGAAACAAACTTGAAAACCTTAAGGAAATGGAGGACTTTCTGACATCACACAACCTACCTAGGTTGGAACAAGAAGAAATTGAGACCCTAAATAGACCGATAACAATCAAGGAAATTGACTACGTAATAAGAAAACTACCTACAAAAAAAAGCCCTGGTCCAGATGGCTTTCCAGCAGAATTCTACAAGACATTTAAAGAGGAGCTGCTACCAATCCTACTGAAGGTATTCCAGGTGATTGAAAAAGATGGAACTCTCCCCAAATCATTTTATGAAGCCAACATCACATTGATACCCAAGCCAGGTAAAGATCCAACAAAGAAAGAGAACTACAGGCCAATATCTTTGATGAACATAGATGCTAAAATTCTCAACAAGATCCTAGCAAACCAGATTCAGCAATACATCTCAAAAATCATCCATCATGACCAAGTAGGCTTCATTCCTGGGATGCAAGGCTGGTTCAACATTCATAAAACCATAAACGTAATTAAATACATCAACAGATGTCAAAACAAAAACCACATGATTATATCATTAGATGCAGAAAAAGCTTTTGATAAAATCCAGCACCCTTCTTGATAAAAAACCCTCGAACATCTACGCATATGGGGAACATACCTCAAAATAGTAAAGCCATCTAC
>NW_007251299.1:2348-25915 GCF_000164805.1 Carlito syrichta
ATATGATTGTGTACCTTGAAAACCCAAGAGAATCTGTCAAAATCTTCCTTACACTGATAAAGGCCTTTGGCAAAGTCTCAGGATACAAAATAACAGTGCAAAAGACAATCGCATTTCTTTACACCAATAATAAACAAACAGAAACCCAAATAAAAAGCACAATTCCATTCACAATAGCCACAAAAAAAAAATGAAATACCTTGGCATCTTCCTAATCAGAGACGTGAAAGACCTTTACAATGAAAACTACAAAACACTGCTCAAAGAAATCAAAGATGACACAAACAAGTGGAAAAATATCCCATGCTCATGGATTGGAAGAATCAACATTGTGAAGATGTCCGTCTTACCTAAGGCAATCTACAAATTCAATGCAATACCCATCAAATTACCAGCAATATTCTTCTCAGACCTAGAAAAAACAACACAGGAATTCATATGGGAACAAAAATGTCCAAGGATAGCCAGGATAATCCTCAGCAAAAGAAACAAAGCAGGTGGTATCACATTACCAGACTTCAAACTTTACTATAAAGCTACAATCATCAAAACAGCTTGGTATTGGTGTAGGAACAGGCATATAGATCAATGGAATAGAATTGAGATTCCAGAAGCAAAGCCTCAATTTCTCAACCAACTCATCTTCAACAAAGCCTCCACCACACCACTGGGGAGAGGAGAACCTATTCAGTAAATGGTGCTAGGAAAACTGGCTGACCACATGCAGAAGATTGAAACAGGCCCCCTATCTATCCCCATGCACAAAGGTTAACTCCAAATGGATCATAGACCTAAATGTAAAACCTCTAACCATAAGAACCTTAGAAAATGAAGGACATACCCTCAGGGAAATTGGAACTGGCATCCAATTCCTGAACAAAACCCGAAACCCACAGGTCATAAGAGATAAGATAGACAAGTGGGACCTTCATTAAACTGACAAGCTTCTGCAAAGCCAAAGAAACCATCAAGAGAGCAGGGAGACAGCCTACAGACTGGGAAAAAGTATTTGCCAACACCAGGTCTGACAAAGGTAACATCCTGGATCTACAAGGAACTCAAACGTACTGAAAAGAAAAAAACAACTTCATTATAAAATGGGCAAAAGATATGAACAGACACTTCACAAAGGAAGACATCCGAGGAGCCAACAGACACATGAAGAAATGTTTAACCTCACTAATCATCAGGGAGATGCAAATCAAAACCACACTGAGATACAACCTAACTCCAGTCAGAATGGCAATTATCAACAACTCAAAAAATAACAGCTGCTGGAGAGGGTGTGGCAAAAAGGGAACACTTCTACACTGTTGGTGGGAGTGTAAACTAGTGCAACCTCTGTGGAAAGCAGTGTGGCGATTCCTAAAAGCTCTAAATACCAACCTCCCATATGACCCCGCAATCCCCCTACTGGGAATATATCCTGAAGAACTCAAATCACTCTATAAAAAAGATACCTGCACACGTATGTTTATCGCAGCGTTGTTCACAATAGCAAGAACCTGGAACCAACCATGCTGCCCATATAAAGAGGACTGGATTTTAAAAATGTGGTACATATACACAATGGAATACTATGCAGCCATAAAAAAGAACAAAATCATGAATTTCACAGCAACCTGAATGGAACTAGAGTCTATAATACTGAGTGACCTCTCACAGAAACAAAGGTCTGAGTATCACATGTTCTCACTCATATAATGGACCTTGAACATCCAATGTAATACTATTAGAAAATGACTGACAGTAGTGGGAAACTATGGCGGGGGAGGGAGATGGGATTAACGGTAGCAAATATCTGTCTGGGGACGGAGAAACACCTCTTATCAACAGGGTGCCTGAATGAAACGTATTTGTATACCTAACCCTTAACTGTACCCCACAACATCATAATAAAAAATATTGATTAAAAAAAAAAGTACTCACACAAAGAATAGAAGAGGTTAGTGGTCTTACAAAGTTGTAAAATACTTGTCTCTCTCATGATGTAGTATGATATTAATCCAAAATAGATCATAGTTAAGGGTATGTGTGTATGTGTGTGTGTGTGTGTGTGTGTGTGTGTGTGTGTGTATAGTAATCGCTAAAAATATATAAAATTATATGCCAACTAAAAAACCTTTAAAAATTAAAATAAAATGTTTAAAAATGTGTATCCCAAAAAAGGCAAGATGTGGGAACAGAAATATAAAAAAGAGATGAGATACATAGAAAACAACTAACAAATAATAGACATAAATAGTTGTAACATTAATTACAATAAATGTTAATTGAAAAAATTCAGATGTACAGAATTTATTCAATTAAAAATTTACTAGATTCTATCATGATGGTAGAGATACATTTTAAATATAAAGCCACAGGTAAGTTTTGAGTAAAAATATGGAAAAGGATCTCACATGCAGACAATAAGTACAAGACACTTGGCATGGCTCTATTAATACCATATAAGGTACACATCAAGACAAGAAATATCATCTGAGATAAAGATATTTTGTAATAGTAAAAGAGCGAATAAGAAGACAATAGTATCCTAAATGTGTATGACCTTAATAACAAAGCTTAACAATATATAAAGCAAAAAAAATATACTAAACAGAGAAAAGTAAATCAACAAACGTAGTTAAATATATTTAAAGTGCTCTCTTAGTGTGTGACAATATAACTGGACCAAAAAAGTCAGCAAGGATGTATAAGATTTGATCAACACTATGAATCACCTTGATTTGATTAACATTTATAGAACATACAGATAAAAACCTCAAGACACATTTTTTTCAAGTGTAGTTGGAATATTTACCAAGTTAAGCCATATGCTAGGTCATAAAATAAGTCTCAGTTAATTTCAAAAGATAAAACTGTTACAAGTTATTCTTTCTAGTAAGAACAGGACTAAATTAGAAATCAGAAACAATAAGACATCTAGAAAAATTAGCAAAATTTGAAAATGAAGCATACTTCTAAATAATCCATAAATTGGAGAAGACCTCAATAGAGAGATTAGAAAATATTTCAAACTAAACTATGATGAAAATAAAACATCACAATTTGTGGTATGCAGCTTAAGTAGTGCTTAGAGAGAAATGTATAGACTTAAATTACTATATTAAAGAACAAGAAAGTTTTAAAATCAGTCAACTTAGTTGCTCCCTTAAGATTCTAGAAGAGAAAGAATAAATTAAACCAAAAATGAGCAGATATGGAAATAATTTTTAAAAGAGCCAAAATCAATGATATAGAAAAAATAAAGTTAAAGCCAAGGCTGGTTTTTTTGAAAGGATTAATAATTTTGCTAAGCCTTTAGCAGTACTAATTGAGGGAATAAGAGGAGAGGAAAAAACATAAATTACAAGTACCTGGAATAAAAGAGATATTATTATTATAGATTCTACAGATAGTAAAAGGATAAAAGAGAATATTATTAACAACTTTATGCCAGTAAATACAGCAACCTATGTGAAATGCATAAGTTAATGCAACTTTCAAATGTCACAAGAAAAAACAGACTCAATAAAAAAACTGAATAATTGTATTTATATTTATCTCACAAAACAATACACAAGGCCCCTTTATTTTCACAAGTTAATTATATCAAGCACTTAAGAAAGAAATAATACCAATCTTACACAAAATCTTTCAGAAAACAGAGGACAGAATACTTCTCAATTTGTTTTGAGACCAGCATGACACTAACACTAAAACCTGAGGGGGAAAAAGCCACAAGAAAAGGATATTACAGTTCAATGTGTCTCATAAAAGTTGATGCAAAATTTTCTAACACTGTGTTAGCAAATAAAATCCAGTGATATCCAAAAATAGCAAGTTGGTTTATCCTAGGAATGTAAGGTTAGTTTGACATTTGACATGTTTTCAATTAACAACAATAACAGAATAAAAGAAAAAAACTATACAGTCAGCTCAATGAAGTAATGGAAAGCATTTGACAAAAATGCAACACTCGTGTGATTTAAAACTTTTAGCAAATCAGAAAGAACTTCCTTAGTCTGATAAAGGACATCCATAAGAAACCTAAAATTAACATTATGTTAATGATAAAATTGTAAATACTTTCCCTCTCAAATTAGGAACAAACAAGGATGTTTGTAACGCTGTACAATATTTTACTGGGTGACCCAGTCAATACAATAAGACAAAAAAAAAACCCATAAAATTAAAAAAAAAAAAAGTGAACCTCTTTATTCACAAACAACTTTTTTTTATCCTAAATAGTCTATAAGACCAAGTGGGGTCGCTCAACCTGTAATCCCAGCATTTTGGGAGGCCAAAGTGAGAGGATTTTCTGAGTCCGGGGGTTTGAGACCAACCTGGGCAGCTTGGTGAGACCTCGTCTCTACAACAAATCACAAAAACTAGCCAGGCATGATGGCATGCACCTGTAGTTCCAGCTACTTGGAAATCTGAGACAGAGGGATCACCTAAGCCCAGCAGGTTGAGGCTGAAGTGGCCGTGAGCATGCTGCTGCATTCCAGCCTGGGCAACAAGAGTGTGACACCAACTCAGAAAAAAAAAAAAAAATATATATATATATATATATGGTCTATAAAATACTTATTACAACTAATGAGTGAATTTAACAAGATCATAAGATACTAATTAAACATACAAAAATCATTTGTATTTCTATATACTAACAACAAACAATTGTAAAATACTTATTTTACAATAGCATGAAACATGTGAAATGCATAAAGGGTATATTTAACAAAATATATGCAAAACTTGTACATTTAAAACTACAGGGCAGTGCTTAGAGAAATCAAATAGGCCTAAGTAAGTGGAAGATATGCCATGGACATGAGTTGGAAGATTCAATATTGTTGAAGATGCCAACTCTTTCCAAATTGATTTATAGCTTCAGCACAATCCATTTAAATTGCAGCAAGCTTTTTTGTAGGTATTGACAAATGATTTTTAAGTTTATATAAAAATGCAAAGGGCTCAGATGAGCCTAAAGACTTTTAATAGGAGAAATTAGATTAAATAGGACTTCTGCTACCTGATTTCAAAATTTAAAGTAAGATTTCAGTAATAAAGATAGTATGGAATTGTGTAAGAATAGACAAAAAAAGATGAATGAAATAGCTGAGACCAACAATAGACTCATATATGTATTTACTTTGTACAAAATTGTCAAAGTGATCCAATGGGGAGAGGAAAGTTGTTGTTGTTGTTGTTGTTTTAACAGGTTTGCTAGAAAAAACTGGATAAACATATAGGAAGAAATGAACTTTGATCAGTACTTCACACTCCACATAGAATTTAATTCTAAATAGATAATGGAGCTAAAAAAAAAACTAAAAATATCGAGCTTCTAAGAATAGCATAGGAGAAAATCTTGAATGTCATTATGGACTAGAATAAGCAAAGATTGCTTAGAAGGGACACAAACTGTATTAAACATAAAAATAAAGAAATAATGCACTACACTTCATCAACATTTTGCATTTATCTTCATCAAAAGATATCATTAAGAAAATATGAAAGCAGGCCACATACTAGGAGGAAATATTTGCAATACATATCTGTTGAAAGACTTGTATCTAGAATATGTAGAGAACGCCTACAAATCAATAATAAAGAGGTAATCCAATTTTTTAAGTAGGAAAAAAAAACAGATAATTTAAAGAGGAGGATATATGAATGACCAATAAACACATAAACACAAGTTGTCAGCATCATTATTTATCAGGGAACTGTGAATTACAACCACAATAAAATATACATACTCAGTAGGGTGTATACAATACCAACTTTTGGCAAGAATGCAGAGTAAACAGAATCCTCATCTTTTAATTATGACTGTGAATCAGTACAATCCGTTTGGAAAAGGTTTAACAATTTCTCATAAAGTCAAACATATACTTACCCTATGACCCAGTGATTCTACTTCTGCATATTTTCCTAAGAGAAATGAAAACATAATATTCACAAAAACATATGCACAGGGTTTTCATACCAGTTTTTTTCAAGGTAGCCTAGTGTTAGAATCACCCCCAAATGTCTATCAAGTGTAAAATACAAACAAATGTAACCATATTAGAAACTAACCAAACTGTGATATATTAATACCATATAATGTGAATTAGCAACTTAAAAAATACTATCATTACATAAATATTCACATGGATGAATCTCAAACATTATGTTGAGTAAAAGAAGTCAGACACTAAAGTGCGTATACTATTGTCATAGTGACCATTACAAAATACCACAGACTAGGTAATTTATAAAGAGCAGAAATTATCCGGGCACAGTGGTTCATGCCTGTAATCCCAGAACACTGGGAGACTGAAGCAGGAGCATCACCTGAGGCCAAGATTTCCCGACCAGCCTGGGCAATATAGTGAGACATTGTCTTCACAAAAAAAGAAAAGAAAGAAAAACTAGTTGGTGAGGTGGTGCATGCCTGTAGTCCCAGCTACTCAGGAGGCTGAGGCAGAAGGATTGCTTGAACCCAGCAGTATGAGGCTGCAGTGAGCCATGATCGTACCATTGCATTCCAGCCTGTGTGGCAGAGAGAAACCCTATCCAGAGAGAGAGGGAGAAGGAGAAGAGCGAAAGAGAAAAAGAGAGAAAAGGAAGGAAAGGAGGGAGGAAGAGGAAGGAAGGAAGGAAGGGGGAGAGAGAGAGAGAGAGAGAAGAAATTGATTTCACACAGTTTTAAGGGCTGAGAAGTTCAAGATCAAGGTGCCAGCATGTGATATGGTGAGAGCTTTCTTACTGTGTCCTCACACGGCAAAAGATAGAAGGGCTAGGTAGAGAAGCCACTAATGCTACCTGAAAACCTCTTTTTAAATAATCTTAATCTTGCTAGAGGGAGAGCAGCCCTTATGTCCTAATTGCCTTTTAAAGGTCCCACCTCTTAATACTATCACGTTAGCAACACCTGAATTTTGGAGGAGACAAAAACATTCAAACCATAGCAACTATAATGTACAAGAACAGGCAAAACTTACTTACCTACAGTATTGAAATCAGAACAGTAGTTACCTCTGAGGGGCGGACTTATGTAGAAGGAGACAATGGGAATTTTCTAAGTTGTTGGAAATGTGTATTGATTATGGTGGTGGTTATATGGATACATTCTTTTTTCAAAATTTATCATGTTATACACTTAAGACGTGTGCTTTTTTTTTTTTTTTCTATGTAGTTTTTTACCTTAAAGAAAAAAAGCAGTGGCTGGGAGGTATCAACAATTTGAGACCGGTTGCTGGACAATTCAAAAAGGTTGTAGTGTGCTAGTATGCTTTGGATTTTACTGACTGTAAGAAAATACATTTTAGTATACATTTGACATTTAATACATCAAGCATCTTATATATTAATCAAAAATTGATTTAGAAATATTAGAGCGTTAGCACATTCCTCCTGAGTAATGGATTTTCACACATTGGCCTTGCATGGTCCACTCATCCCTTCCACCCTGGTAAATGAATGCAAGCTATTGAGTCTGTTTTGCACATCAGAGCCTCACTTTCCATATATTTTACCTCTTTACAGTATTTGGTTATTTCTCAGAACGCGTTTTTCCTAATGTGGAACTTTTATAGAAGAATATCTCTAATATAGGGCTACTTGCCATTATTTAAGTGAAATATGACCTGTTACTTGCAATTGAATTTAAGTGCAAAGTCACTCATGAACAAAAAATTGAGACCAGTTAAATATTTTTTTAAAGCCCTATTTTGGCTAATAGAAAAGCCGGGGAAAGGGCCAAATATATATGTATGTATATTCAAAATGTATAATGGACCTAAAAAGCTAAAAATATGAAGCTTCTAATAATAACATAGGAGAAAACTTTGAATGTCATTATGGACCAGAGTGGGCTAAGATTGCTCGGAGGGCACACAAACAGTATTACACACACATGCACATACAATAATCTGTAAACATATTTTAAATACATGTATACATATTTATATATATATATGTATATATTTAAAATCTGTTTAGCAAACAAAGTGGTTGTTTGGTTTGAAGCAGGGAAAATTTAGCCAAACCTAATAAAAATGTCAAATTACTGATACTTCACTTTTATTAAGTTTCGTGGTAGGTCATTTTTTGTTACATAAAGCTTCTTTCTAAAGAGCAGTGACACTCCTATTTCTGTAATAACTGGGCAAAAAGTTTTGCTCTTCTAGTATGGCATTTTGAAAAATCAACTGATACATGAATGGAATCAGATTTATGGGTGTTTGGAATGATGTCATAGCATCATGGTTGTTATTCTTGACCTAAATGACTTTTTCCAAAAGAATGAACTGAAGAAACCCATTAATGATCCCATAATAGAGTCAGATCCCATGAGAATACTTTCTTGTTTTGTTTTGGGGATTTAGAAACCAACATTCTAACCCAAAGTAAGGGAATTTGGGCTCTTTTTGGGGAAGAATTGAAAGTCAATCAGCTCATGTAAGCATTTCCTACCCTCCCTCTTAAATGTGAACGATAACAATATGTCAGAAATATTCTTCCCATTGTAGACATGCAGGTAGTAAGGACCAAACTGACAGATTTGTGGATTTCAGAGCAATGGAGTGATGCAAAGATAGGCAACAATTACACTTCAGATTCCCATTTCTTGCTTCAACCATTTAATATTTATTTTGTTAAGCAAATGAATTACAGTCCGTTGTTATGAGTGTCTTTAGGCTAACGTAAGAATGATTATAAAAGGTTTTGATTAAAAGATGAAAAAAAAAGAGGTACACAGTGAGTTCAGATAGTTCAAAAACAATCCAAAGAAATTAAATATTAGGAAAAAAATTGCTCACCAATCTAACAAAGTTGGCTTCTCATTCATTCATTCAACGAGTATGTTTAGCATGGGTTTAGGTTTTGGGAGTTCAAAGATATGGAAGATAATTTTTCTGTTTTAAAATAACATATATTCTAGTTGTAAAGATAAGAAATACACACTGGGAAATGAATTAATAGCAGTACAGGACTCAAATAATATTAAAGCATATCTTTCAAAGATGTTACTAGTCAATAAATGAACCGAAGATCATCAGGGATGATGCCAAATTTGAGAAGGAATCGGAATATCCTGGAAGAATTGAACCTTATTTAGTTTGCCTGTGTGTCAACTTAGCTGTTAAACCAGTTGGTTAGTTTTCACTGCTGAGGGGAACATACGTGTGCTCTCAGCAGAATATAAGGATCTACGGCTCTTACTGTGAGAGTATATGTGTAATCACCAGAACTACCTATTGTAACTCTCAACACAATGCCTTGTATTTGGTGCTTTTTCTCTCTCTCCTTCTCTGTGCCCCCGAGGACATGAATTTTGGCCGAATAATAACCAATATTTATTAAGCTCTTACTATATATCAGGTATTATTTTAAATTTCAAGTCATTTTCTATATATTAACTGACTTAGCCCTTCTCATAACCTGATAACATAGATATCATCCTCATGCCTAGAAATGAGGAAAATGAGTCATGGAGACCTTAAGAAACATGCCCAGAAGATATAGAGAACATATGGCAGTCCTGGGATATGAAAACAAACAGTCTGGTATTAAGGCTCATGCCTTAATCCCTATACCATACCACATCTCATCTTAGTATCTTTTGTGCCTGAAATAGGGAATGACACAGTATCATTGGCTAAACGAAAATGAGGATGATGAATAGTTTTTATAATTCTAAATTTTCTGAACAGGTATCTGAGGATTAAAGCAAGCACATGTGGAGAATCTCCAGAAGGAATCATTGACCCTGGAGGATGTAAGACACAGAGATACCTCCCAGAAATGATAAGTCCCCAGCCTATGGATGTCCTTATGCTTCTAGTCCCTCCTCTTTTCCCTCCTATAGTTGCGGCTTGCATTGTAGCATGGATGATTGTCTTGTCAAAACTTTTTCAAGAAACAGAAATCCCCTTTGTCATAGATTGAATATTTGCATGCCCCCAAAATTCCTATGTTGAATCTCCAATGTGACAGTATCTGGAGATGAAGACTGTGGGAGGTGATTACATCATAACCGCAGAGCCCTCACGAATGTGATTCATGCTTTTAACAAAACAAAAACCGGATAGCTCCTTTGCCCCTTCCACTGTATGTGAGGGCACATTGGGAAGATAAGCATCTGTGAACTAGGAAGTGGGCCATGACCAGACACCAGATCTGCTAGTGCCTTGAACTTGGGCTTCCCAGTCTCCAGAACTGTGATGAACACATTGTGGTTGTTTATAATGCACCTAGTCTAAGTAGATTAGTATACCGTCAAACTTACTCAAGTATTACATTTATGAAGTGAAATCTAATGGATACAAATGGAAGAACATTTACTAGAGGCAGAGGAAAGACCAATTCCTAGAGACGGAGTGTGACCCAAGGAGTCCCCTATAAGAATGTTGAATGTATGCTTTTACATGTTATGAAGTAACTGTCACTTAAGGACTTATTATTTTTTTCTCATGGTTTAGGGAGCTAAACTACTCAAAATTAATGTGGTACTTAAGCCCCCTTATTCAAATATGCAGTGGACTATCTTATCAGCCACACTGACCTAGTCATGTGCCCCAAGGAATCTAGTCATATACCCCAAGGGCTCTGGCCAAAACCAAAGCTTCACGCTTTTCCTCTAAATACATGATATTCATCCACTGATATATTAATTTCCTTGCTTATGTATGCATTCATTCATTCAGCACTCTTATCTTTCTCTGTTCTTTGCTTCCTGCTTGCCATGGCTGGCACTGTTCCATGGGTACATAGTGGTGAGCAGAACAGTCTCAGGCCATGAGCTCTTGGAGTTTGCAGTTCAGTGGTGTCAACATATAAATGTGTCTTAGTGAATAGACATATATGTCATATGTAATTCTTAGGCATTTAATTACTGAGTCTTGTTTTCTCATCTATTTAATAGGGTTTAAAACTGGCCAGGCATTTTTCTCACAATGAGGTGAGAATTAATGTCAATAAAGTCCCCTTTTTTTAAATGTAAAAAAAAATCCAGAAATAGAATCCCCTTGTTTGATCATTTAACAGAAATCATGCTGGCAGCTGTAGCAGTTGGCTGCTTTGAAGTTCTTAGGAGACAGTCTGGTGTGGCACAGGGAACCTAGCTTTTCAGAAACTCACATCTTGAATTCAGACATCACCAGGTACTAGCTATGTCTCCTTGTGCAAGTTGTGTAACCTCCCTGAAATTTTCTCATCTGCAAGAAAAGATTGATCATACCTGCCTTGCAAGGTGGTTTGGAGGACCAGAAAGAGTTTGCAAGCCACCCGACATAGTTAAGTCTTCAATAAATGCTGGCTGTTGTTCTCAGTTTCATCAGCTGCTCGGAAATCAGATATTAGGACTCTTAGTTTTCTGAAGTAATCTCCTTCTGCCTTCTTCCCTAACCCCTGTCCTACCACTGCCTGCACCCACTGGCATTGCAGTCACCCCTACAGCTCCTCAACTGAGGTCTGCTTTCTCAATTAGTATCCCACACTCCATTGTTATCCTTCCTTGTTTCACCAATAAAACCAATGTGGCTCATCCTGTTCCCTCTGGGTCCTGCTTTCTATATAGGTGCTGGAAGCTGATGTGATCATTCCAGAATGAGTTCTATTGATACAGTTACTATTCACCAAATGTAGCCAGGTGTTTTATCCCTACAGTGTTTCTCCCAGGCAAATATTATTTCCATTTTACAGATATGGGGAATATTATCCCAAATTCACATCATAGATAGTAAATAAACTAAGATTTGAGTTCTTTCTGCTGAATTCAACACCTAATGACACCCTTTAGACCAAGTAAATCCAAGTTGTAAAGAAATACAACCCTTACGTGTAGCACTAAGCAAGCCAGTTGTTAGGAGCCGTATTGTAAGAAATGTCTATCTTTCCTAAAAGCAAATTCTTAAAATCACTGATTAACTGATATTTATTGAGCACCCGTTACATGCCAGGGACTGTCCTAGATACTCAGCATACAGAGATAGATAAGCATGATGTTCCCCCCCAAAAAAGCTCGTGTAGTTGGGGCAGGAGAAGTGGAAATGAAGAATCAGATGACCATGAAGTAATTAGTTCAGGCTGGATTGGGAATGGCATGATCAGGGCATATTTCACGTATAGGTTTTGGTGGAGGGTGCTTGCAGACAGAGAAAAGAGGAGAGGTGCATCCAAGATAAAGTAAATGTTGTGATAAGGCAACAAAGGCGGGAGAATATCTGAAGGGAGTTATTCGAAGGCACGTCAAGAAAGAACGTGGCTAGATAAAACAAGGTATTCGTGGGGGAAGGTGAGAGAAGCAGCATAGGAAGGGCGTTTGTGAGCCAAGATGATAGAAAGGTCTTCAGTGCTATGCTAAGGCGCTTGGACTTGAATCTCTAATCAGTGAAGAGTCATACAAAGTCTTTGTTTAGATCTGCATTTTACAATAATAACTGTGTACGTTATTATAGCCCCAATGTATTGGTTTATGGTTTTTAAGATATCCATAGATCGAAACATGCCTCCCTCCGGATATACTATAGGGTAAAACTTGAGTATAATCCAGTCTGAATGAACAATGAGAATCAGTACTGAACCATACCTTGGTGTCATAATATACTACATGGTGATAGAAAATAGACCCTCAAGGGTCCATCAACAAAATGAACAAATTACTGAGGGCCCCATGCTAATCTCTAGTGTAGAAGCTGAACTATCCCCTAAGGCAGTTCTAAAAAGAAAGCAAAGAAAGCCCAATTTGCTGCAAGACCCCCTATTTTCTATTTCGCTGCCATCTTTCTTTTCTATCTTGAGTTCTATTTTCAGCTGTAACTTTCCAAAATCAGATGCTAGAATTTTCGGAGCTGAACATCAGTAGCTCTGGCAAGGTTTGGAGTCTTCCTCAGTCCAGCAATGGAACTAAAATGAAAATAGAATTACCAAAAGGGCAGATGCAGTGTCTTATATCACTTTTATTATATTATATTTTAGCAGCTGAGACAGGAGGGGAGAATATTATAGAATCAGCTTGCTGCAGTCTCGCCTATAATTATATTTTTCCTTGATAAGGCACTGGCAAGTAGCCCACCAAAATATTGATGCGAAACTTGATCTCCCAGGGCTGTGGAATTTCTCCAGTCCTGGGATTGAGACTGAGAGGTTTTGGAAGTGTTTGGCAGCTGTAGTAAATTCAGGAGCTGGAGGCAAGGAACGATTCTTCTAGCACAAGCCCAAAGTCAATATATTATATAACTACAAAAGGCACACTCCTCACTGTACTTTTGCTACTCTTGATTGGATATTGTTCGGCCTGTGTATCTTACATAGATGTAAACATACACTTTGCATACTATTTGGGAAAAGTTGGGAGTCCTGTATATTTTTCATGGTTTTATATTTAGGGATGAGTATATTACTTATGAATAGAGACACTGATTCTGAAGTTCTCCAAAAACAAACAGTGTGAAAAATTATCTGCACTCCTCATGTTATCATACATTGTAAGTTTTGCTCACTCTTGCTATCTTTTTTATAAGCACTGGTTCAATTTTTCTTTACTCAAAACATTTGCTACAACGTGGACATGCAGCCTCAATAGAGTTTGTTGAGAACTACACAATTATTAGCAAGGCCATTTTAAATTAGAGCCTATAACGGTTATTTTCCTAGGTGAAACTGTAGGCATCGTATGCTCTGCCCTATCGGGCTACCTGAGAGCAGTGTGACTGTCAAATGGCTGCTGGAAGACTGAAAAGCGAGTGAGTTTAGGAGCCAGACATATCTGAATTTAAAATTCCGACCCTGGCACTTATGAGCCGCATGGGCTTAGCGAACATCTGAGTCTCTTTCGTCATCTGTAAGCATATGAGGAATTATATCTGTAAGCATATGGGATTATGTCCATGAAGCACCCAACCATAGCTGGCACCTAGCAGGAGTTCAATAATACATGCTTTTCCCCATTTTCCTTTCTTTCCCACCTCAGTACATAATTGTTTTTGCACAAGTGGCCAGAATGCCAGGAAATTTATATCACGAATTATCTAGCATGTAAAGGATCTGGTTACCAAGGTTTTCAAAATGGCTTCAGGTGTGACTTTTTTAAAAATGTTGTCATCCATTTACATCCAGCCACTTATGAAAAAACTATTTGATCCAGATAAGATACATGCAATAAGCTTGATTAAATAATAGCAGAGAGAAAAAAATAGAGAAACAGGAATCCAAGATAAAGGGAACCTCCCAAAAATGGAATTGATTTAAAAAATTGTGTATTGATTCTTACATGTTTGAACTTTAGTCACCTTCAAAGTACCCTCTTTTTGATGCAATACACCTATCAAGACATTTTCCATTGCTCAAAGCAGTTTTTGAATGCATCCATTTTAATGCCTTTTGCTGCTTCTGCCAGTTTGTTTGTTTGTTTCACTTCTATATTGGCAAAACTTTTCCCTCTAAGGACTTTTTTCATCTGGGGAGCCAAAAAAATAGTAGCTTGGGGCAAGACTGGGTGAACAGAGAGGGTGGGGCACAGAGGACATACCATTTTTGGTCAAAAACTGCTGAACACTCAGCGCAATGTGGACAAGTTGTTCGTGTAAATCACTTATGAAATGGGCAGATACATGGAAAGAATCTCTAAAAAAGAATTCACTGAAGCTGAACGCAACCTCTCACAACAACGCTAGCTGGTACACTGATGCCAATACATTCCTAGAACACTTTACCTAGTACTACTTGGAATTACTTTTGGCCCACCCTCCCAAAAGTAATTCCAAGGTTTTCTGGGTTCCTCTCCTCATATTCCAACCCAATTGCTGTAACCTCGTACAAAATTTGGTCAGGGAAGTTCCCAAGGGATTTCCATCACATGTAACTTCCATTAATAAGAAAAACGCAAAGATGGCAATTCATCTGAGGAGACAGATTTTTGCCTGAAATTAAATTCTGGAAGAAGGAGAAGGAGAAGAAGAAGAAGAAGTAGTAGTTCTTACTGGGGAAATTGTATTGAGACTATTCAGAGACATTATTGATTTCAACATCTAGGTGATATTCTTAATTCACATCCTTGATAATCTAACTAGAGCAGTCGGGCCTGGCTACAGCAGCAGGAGTGATCCTAGTTTAGAGATTACAGCTCTAAGAATCAACTAGCTTCATAACCAACCAAGGGAAGACACTGTGGTGGACTTGAGATTTCTTAGACTCTGAAGTGAAACCAACCTAGATTCAAACCCATGTCTGCCTCCTACTGTCTTTGAAGTATTGGACAAGTTTGCTTATCTCTCAAGTCATAGTAAAAGCGAATAACCATACCTACTTTTTTGAGCGTTAGCAAGCATTTAATGAAATACAATATATGACAAGGGAGAGACACGTGCCTCAGTGGTCTGCCTCTGCTCCCTGGAGTGCCATTGCATTCATTTTCAGAGCACAATACAGATTTGTATTGTGAACCTTTGACTTAGGCTCCATGCATCCTTCTGTTGGAAAGCCCTCAACAGAGAGGTGCTTTCAAGCCATCAACTCCTTAACAAATGCATAGGTGCACATGTATGTAAATTACTTTGATAATCATGAAAAATTACACCAAACATTATGTCTATCCTGCTTTGTTTAAAGTACTACTGTTTCTGCTTAAATTCTGAAGTCACATCCTACATTACTGGCTAGATTTGTTTTTGGTTTTTTAGATTTGTAGAGTTCAAGTGGGGATTGACTACACAAGAAGGTGGCGTGCAGGTGAAGTTTGGGTTTCTAGCTGACCTCTCTCGCTCTGATAGTGGACCAAGTACCCAGTGTATTGTTACATATCATCCTCCATCCTCCCTTTTCCCCTCCCCTAGCAGTGTCCAGTGTCTGTATTGACTAGATTTGCGCATTTGAAGTTCTTAATCCCAATAGTGGTATTATGCAATCAATGTTTTGTTTGTTTTTTCAACATCGAACATGCTTACACATAATTTTATCAATAAACAAATTCATCTATCTAATTTTTGCATTTCTTCCCAGTTCTCAAGGTAGTCTCTATTCCAACAAATAGAGTCTGTTATCACTTTAGGTCACAAGACTGGGACCTGGAAAAAAAAACAATATCAAATAGACTTCTCTCTTCTTTAGAAAAAAGACCTCTCTTCTTTAGAAGAAAGAGACTTTTGCCTGGTGAACAATTTAGAGGGGAAAATTTTCTCATTTGGATAATTTTCTCAGCGTTTTTTTCTTCAGTTCTTTATTTGGAATATTTTCTGTTGTTTTATTAACCAAGACAGATCCTCATACAAGTAACCATCTAAAATTTTCAAATAATTATTTGTATATAATATATAATAAAAACTCTTGATTTTTTAGAGCCCTTAATGATGGGAAGTTTGTATTACATATTATGAACATATGTTAGCATCTTAGTGTAAGGACAATGACAATCAAATTGGTGTCATTGTCTAAAAGGGCTTCAGTTCTAAAAGAAAAGGGGCAACACATTGACATATATGTTTTAAAATATTGAACATATCCCTAAAGTTGTTAGGTTAAGACAGGCTAATATAGCAGGCTGAATATTCTAGGCAGCTATTCAACTCATTTTACTCTGGTTCCACACTTACCAACAACCAACCTATTGACTAATGACTGGTTCCAACTAGGAAGGCAATGTATCACCATCTTCATAACACCATCTTCATGTGTGGTAATCTATACAGAGGTGTTGTGTGGGTTTGATTGTTGTAATCCAATTTTCTGAGGACAGATGTCCTCATAATAATTGAGGAAAGAGTACAGATTCTAGAACCCTTGAAGGTGCCTCACATATTGTGAGACATAGTTCAAGACAATATTATTCTCGTCCCCATTAGATAACTTCACAGCCTTCCCACTTGAAAACCAGGTATCCCCAAAATAAGTCTTCAGAAACAAGAATCTGAACTATGTATGCCATATCAATATATAGTGATATTAAAATATATTAGTGCTGACAGACTTTGCAAGTTTTTGGAGATACTGCCTTATTTTAAATGGGTTTTTGGTACTTTCGGAGTTTCATAGAACAGTAAGATTTGATGGTTTGTCTAACTAAATTTGGGAAGCTATAGAAATTTTTCCACAAAAGGAACAGAATTTTCTGTTCTCCTTATTTTAACATTTGTAGAAAGGGTTTTATTCTATAGTTTTATGGGAGAGGCTGAATAACCTAGCACTAATGGGAGAAGCTTTGAAACAAGTCTTTCTGAGGCGTATTCTCATATGAAGATAGTAAACAAGTTGAGGTTTTATTATAATGCACATAAGTTGGAATTTAACAAGTTACCTAAGCCTTTTACCAAAATGTGTAACATAGTGTTTCAATCAATTCTGGTGAAATGCCTAAAGAGTTTGTGTTCCAGGTAGTTGGAACTAAGAAATAGCTTAGAGTTGCTTAGGCAAGTATTGTTTTGTCTGTAAGACAGGCTACAAGAAAATTTAAGCAGTTTGTAAGGATTACTTATGAACTTTAAACATTTTGCTTTTGGGGGAAGTCATAATTTCAAATTTTTTTTTTATTGTAGGCACCAATTTTTCTACCCAAAAAAGAACTATCAGTCATGTACACATGAATAGATCAAAGCTGTAGTAGAAAAAAATGGTTTGGATAGCTGAAGTCATTAAAGAAAGACACTTCAATATTTTGATTTTCCAAAAAATGAAATATAATAAAATTGCTCTAGAAATGTAAAAAAGAGAGAGAGAGAGAAACAGTACAGTGTTGAAGATAACAATCTCCAGGGATAAATATGTAAAAACAGACCATGTGGTTTATAGCAAATTCTGTAGATACTATACAATTTTTTACATCACACAATTTAATTTTTTTTCTGAGGTGTATTATATGATTTTTTTCATTTTAAAGATATGGTTTACAATTCAGGGTTAGGTATCCAAATGTTCATTATGCAGGTACCCTCGTTGATGAGGTGTACCCCTCCCTCCCCTAGCAGTTTCCCTCAACTGCCAATCCCTCCCCCATCCCCTGGCAGTTTCCCACTACTGTCAATCCCTTTCTTATAGTTTTGCAATAATTGTTCAAGTTCCACTTATGCGTGAGAACATATGGTACTCTGTTCTTTGTTTCTGTGATAGATCACTGAGTGAGATCGACTCTAAATTCATTCAAGTTGCTGCAAAGTCCATATGTTTGTCCTTCTTATGGCTGCATAATATTACGTTATGTATATGTACCACATTTTTTTAATCCAGTCCAGCTTCAATGGGCAGCATAGTTGGTTCCATGTTTTTGCTCCTGTGAATAGAGCTGCAACAAACATGTGTGTGCAGGTATCTTTTTTGTAGAGTTATTTGAGTTCCTCCAGGTATATTCCCAATAGAGAGATTGCTGGGTTATATGGAAGACAATTTCTAGTTCTTTCAGAAATCATCACACTGTTTTCCAAAGAGGTTGCACTAGTTTGCATTCCCACCAGCAGTGTAGAAGTGTCCCTTTTTCTCCGCATTCTCACCAGCGTCCATTGTTTGTTTTATTAATGATGGCCATTCTTACTGGGGTTAAATGGTATCTCAATGTGGTTTTGATTTGCATTTCTCTGATGATGAATGAGGCTGAGCACTTTTTCATGTGTCTGTTGGCTACCTGTATATCTTATTTTGAGAAGTGTCTATTCATGTCTTTTGTCCTGAAATTTTTAATGTAGCTCAAGATCTATTTTTATAGATAGGTGAAGTGATTTGACAGTACATGCAACTTAATGTGAATACTAAAATTGATTTTAGATTTCTATCTTTGCCTATTTATAAATAAGTATCAGATTATGTTTGTAGAGACGTCCATCTCATTGGGACCATATGGGAGCAGAAAAAACTCTAACAATGATATTTTGATAATAACATGACCACTCACATAAACCTCACTGCATGCCAGGCACAGTTTTGAGCTCTTTGTTTTCATTAAATCATTTGTGAATTAATGCAGTGGGTTATTATCTGCATTAAAGTCTGTCCTACTAGTATCCTCATTTTATAGATAAGGAAACTGAGATGCAGTGAGGTTATATAGTTAACCCAAAGTCCCCTGCTAGTAAGTGGCAAAATCAGGATTTAGATCCAAGGAGACACCTTCTAGAGTCTGTTTTACTCACAGCCCCTACACTATGTGCCAAAGCTTAACATCTTCACCTCTTAGGCTGAATGTATTCAACAAAAAGTTTTAAGTCTATTGATTATCACTGATTCACGGAGAAAATAATTTCCCTCTGGGTGATGCAATGTGACTATATCTTCATAGAGAGACATCTGGAGACATAATAATGTAGCAGTGCTGAATGTATTATTGATCTTTGGAAACTGGCCAAACTTTTTCCCAGCCAAATGGAAATCCTGATCTTCACCTGGCCTGGGTTCTAACAGCTGTGATAGGTGTAGGGGTGGGCAAGTCTGTGTTTTGGGAATGGAGCATGGATGAAGGGCACAGGAAGAAAGATTCTTCAGGATACTAGGACCAATGGAGAAAACCATGCAACGTTGTCGATTACTTTCACTATAGATGCTCTGTGCTTTCACTGAGCCCTCAACACTATCTAGTCATTATTTTGTTTTCCATAGTTGGCTTTCTCTCCTTGGTGTTCCATAGTGAATACTTTGTTGTTTTTTGATGACTTCTAACCACCGAACCCAACTCTTCCATCTCATTCTCAGCACAGAGAAAATAGTCACCAACCTGGAATCCCCTGGGTTGTCCACCACCAACCCATGAATTTCCTGCATAAGGGTCCACCTTTGGCTTCTTTCCTATGTCAGTGGGCTTCCTTCCTGTTAGTGCTTGGTTTTCCACCTCCCTTCATAATCCTTCTCCTTTTGGCCTCTTCAGGTGCCTTACAGAACGAATTATCCCTGTTTCTGTTTGTTGTTGTTTGTTTGTTTTTTTAAAGACAGGGTCTTGTTCTGTTCTTGGGCTCAAGCAATTCTCCTGCCTCAACTTTCTGAGTAGCTGGGACTACAACTACACGCCACCATGCCTGGATAATTTTTTTTATTGTAATGGGGGGACTTGCTACGTTTCCCTTGCTATGTATCTCACTTGGAGTCAAGTGATTCTCCCGTCTTGGTTTTCCAAAGTGCTGTAATTACAGGCGTGAGCCACTGTGCCCTGCTTGGTTATCCCATTTTCTTCTGTTTCCAATTTCTACTCTTTCCTGGCTTCTTCCAACCAGCATTTAAATGTCTTCAAGACTCCATTGTTTAAAAAATATTTTCTCTTCACATCCTTCTCATCTTTTGACCCATCTTTCTTCTCTGCATTCAGATATCTTTCAAGGGTTGTCCTTATCTACCATTTCCATTCTCCCATCTCCTGTCATTGACCCTTTGCAAACTGGATTTTTTTTCCTTCCACATTACTGCAATCCTCTTAGCAAGTTCAGCAGCACCTCCTTGTTGGCAAATCCAATGGACACTTCACAGCTGTTGTTACTCACTTCCTTCTTTAATTCAATTGGTGGGCTTGGAGGAAAGGCAAGCAAACAGGGGAAGTTTGGAGCGTCCCCAACACAAACAATATTTTGACTTTATTCTGTCTTTCTGGTTGCTTCTTCCTCATCTTGGTGGCAGTTTCCTTTTTCTTTGCCCATTTCTGGAATACCTGAGTTTCTCAGATGCTTTCCTGGTTATGCACTCTTCTCACTGTACACACTTTCCCTGGATCAATATTATCAAAGCTGTAATCATTATCTATATTCTTAGATCTTCATCTTTAACCCAGATATTCATCCTGAATTACAAATCCAAACTATCTCCAACTTTCTCACAGTTCTGTGTGACTCCAAATAAAATACATCTCAAGCTGATCTCACAACTTTCTCTTACATTTTTTTTTTTTGAAGTTGGAGTCTCACTCTGTCGCCCAGACTGGAGTGCAGTGGCTGCGCTCGGCCACCGCAGCCTCCACCTGCTGGGGTCCGGCGATCCTTCCGCCTCAGCCTTCCATGCAGCCGGAATTACAGGCATGCGCTACCACGCCCAGCTGATTTTTTGACTTATTGTAGAGATGAGGTCTTGCTGCCCAGGCGGGTCTCGAACCCGCGGGCTCAGGCAATCCACTCACCTCAGCCTCCCAAAGGCGCGGGATTACAGGCTGAGCCACCAAGCCCGGCTTCCTCTTACATTTTTAAAGCCTCTTCCCCTTCCTGTGTTTCCTATAACCCATGTAATTCCCAAGCTCAATTGCGTGTACTTACCTGTCTCTCAGATCTATTAACTTTTTATTCACCTTCTTTGCCACTACTGTCATTAGCCTACACTAGATGGCCACCATCTCTCAAATGGGTGATAACTATAGTCTCTCAATTAGTCTGTTGTGGTCAGGATTTTTTCCAACACTGCATGTAGAATGATCTGTTTGGAACACAAAATTGATCATTCTAATCCCTATTTCAAACACTTTAGCAGCTCCAAACTGTCCTCTGGATTAAACTCAAATTCCCTACCTGATTAGCAAGGCTCCTCACAAGCTGGTCTCTGCTCATCTACTTACTTTCATTTTGAATATTTCTCTCTCAGGTCCTCATGTCCAGTTTTATTGAAGAATTTTTCATCTCTGAAGCTTTCATGCGGTTTCTTTTGGTTTTGTTTGTGCTGTTCCCTATGTCTACTCAGCATGCTTCGCCCTATTCTTATCTTACTAGCACTCATTCATTCTTCAAGTTCCAGATTCCAAATGATTTTCTTTTGGAAATCATTTTCTGACCTTCCACATCCAGAATTGTGTTCCTCTATAGCCCATCTGACTTCCTATATGATATGATAGCACTTATCACTTTGCATTATAACTGCTGGTATCATGCTTGGATGAATAATTTATGTTAATAAATATTTGGATATAATTAACAAGAATGACTTCTTTGTTTTCTTTCATTATTTTAGAATTCAAGTCAGTGAAACCTAGCATCTCTCACCCTACAAGATTAGCCCTAAATTCATTAGAGTTTTGTATAACTTCGCTCTTTTAGTTCAAAGAACCTCATGAACAAATATTTCCCCATTATTTATGTAGACATAGAATAAGATATATCAAAGACAAGGAGAGGGAGAGAACTGAGCCAAGTAGGCATGAAAGCAAAGCATTACATTGAATGAAAAAAATATCTAAAGTACTACGTATTTTTTGTTTTGTTTTGGTTTTTGGTAAAGTATATACTTGGCTGATGCCCATTTTAGTTTGGTTAGTGTTTATTGAACATGAGCTACCACAATGATGCCATGTTCTCCCTGTATTGAACACTTTTATGTGGAAGTCATATTATACGACAAATAATGAATCAGGTAAAATGCCATGCTGCCTTACTTTCCCCCTTGCTGCCTCAAGCCCAATCACACTCCCGTTCCTTCTGTTCCTACGAAACTCTTTTCCCCCTAGAATCTATACAGAGGCTAGTTCCCAATGCAAAGAAGAAATAAGATATGGCATGGGCTATATGTAATGAAAATTGCAAGCTAATTACAACTTGGGAAAATTGGGATTTCTTTCTTTGATTTTCCTCTGAGTGATTTTTGTAATAATTTAGGCAATATATGGATCATCCCCTTTGACTATCATGGCTTTTATGTTGGTTAGTAAGTTTCAGACATTATTCATAAGTATCAGTCAAGTGCTAATAACCATTTGGGCTATGGGAATGGTAGAGAGAGTATTATGGTAAAAGGAACCAAGAGGAGAGTCCATTATTTTTCATAGCTCCTCTCATTTTAGCTGCATCTCTCTAACTTAGATAATTATATTAGAACATGCCTCAATTTTTACTTAATAAATTATATGCATATGCCTCTAGCTTTTAACCTTTACCTTTTTACCTTTACGCTTCTAACAAATCTGACTGTGGTTTGGTGAGATATTTTATGGGAAGAGGAGGTGGCACTCATGGCTAGCCCTGCCCAATCTTCCTTCTCCCCAAATGATTGTACATTAAAAATCTGTGTACTAGGCCAGGCTCAGTGGCTCAGTTTGTAATCCCAGCACTTTGGGAGGCCAAGGTGAGTGAATTGCCTGAGCCCGTGAGTTTGAGACCAGCCAAGGCAACTTGGCGAGACTTCGTCTCTACAATAAATAAAAAATTAACCAGGCATGGTAGTGCGTGCCTGTAGTTCCAGTTACTTGGAGGGCTGAGGTGGAAGGATCACCGGAGCCCAGCAGGTCAACCTGGAGTGGTCGTGAGCGTGCCAGTGCACTGGGCGACAGAGTGAGACTCCAGCTCAAAAAACAACTTTTTTGTTTACTTTTTCTAGTCTGAGTTTTCATTTGTTTTAAGTTAAAATATTTAAAATCTTCTCAAGGATTACTTTTTTCTGTCCTGAGTTTAAAAGGAACGAGACTCATGAGAGTTTACATCCCAAACTTCTAATTGCTCAACTTCTCCCTACAACAAACTCTAGCATACCAGTACTTCCTGTAATGGGGCTCAGATGACAAGACACATGTTCAGTTTAATGAAAATGAGCATAGTTATCCCTAGACTGCATACTGTTTTTCATTCTTTTCAAAAAAAAGATTATTTTTAGCCGGGCTCGGTGGCTCAGCCTGTAATCCCGCGCCTTTGGGAGGCTGAGGTGAGTGGATTGCC
>NW_007251299.1:25938-110775 GCF_000164805.1 Carlito syrichta
GCCACTGCACTCCAGTGTGGGCGACAGAGTGAGACTCCAACTCAAAAAAAAAAAAAGATTTTTTGTTAGCATGTATATCAGCTAGATTGCTGGTTTTGTAGGTCTTAAGGATTTTAGTTGTCTTTTAGGAAAGCTTTCCTCTAATAATTTTTTAAAGAACATTTCTCCTCTTTTATTTTTAAAACCTCATTCCGAGCCTTTGTTTACTTCTTTCCTTCCTCCTCTTTCTCTCTCCCTTCTTTTGCATTTTAATATCTAAAAACGAGACTTTCTGCTTCTTCATTTGAACCCCAGTAGTGATCAATGAAATGAGTATCAATTACAAGCACTATTCCAACATGAGCCAGTTTGGCTTAAACTCAACCCTCCTTGGTAAACCAAGAGAATATATAATTCTGATTGATTACTCCCAGAGAATATATTTGTATCATTGGTAGTCAGTGCAAATGAACTGAAATAGTTCTTAATTCTAAACCCTCCTTTAGATTTTTACCTTCTCATATGTCTATGCCAAAAGTAAACATTTAAGGTAAAAAATGAGGAGATGAAAACCTATTTTAAAGCCTTCTACAGTACTGACTGGGTAGCACCATCTTAGCTCCTTAAACCTCTTAAGACTTGTCTTAGAGGATATAATAAAAAGTGATACATTTGATCTGGCCTGGGATCTCTGTGCATTTATGCTTGGGAAAAAAATCCATTTATTGAATGCTCGACTCTACAGCAAGTACACCCAGTTCAATCTATTACTAAACAGCTTTATGTCTGAAAAATATGATAGGCATACTTGCTCTCCTAGAAAGCAGAATCCATGATTCCCTGTCCACAAATCTCTCCAGGAGGCCTAGAAGAATGTTTCTTGCTAGAATCCGACTTTGTTCCTTCATCTTTAGTACAAAGTATTAAATCAACTTTTTCCCAGAACCAATTCATCTATTTCAAAGAAATGCTGAATGGTAGTCCTAAAGGGTATTTATGTAGTCTAGAACCCACTTTCATTGTCACGAAAGTGGAAAATGTCTGAATCATAAAACAGGATTTGATTCAACCAAATACTGAAGTTCTTTTGTTCAACTAAAATTCCTTAGGCTCTAATGATTTTTTTTTCATTTATTCCCTGTCTCCTTCTCATAAAAACTCTTTAGATCCTCAAAGGAAATATCTTACTTTCCCTGACCTTTGCCATTTAGTAACATTTTAAATTATTTCTAATAACTTATTCTGAGTCATAGCTATGTGTGTCTTTTAAATTTAGAAGCTTCCAAGTGCATGATGTACATGTGAAATACACAAGTGGGCTTTTGTTGCTGGCAAGGATTGAATCAACATTGATGTCCCACATGGAGAAGACCAATCTTGAGTACTTGTAATGACAAGGAATTGGTAGCTCTTGAATCCAAATATTCCGTTAACTCTGATGCAGGAATAGCAAAGGAAATTCCACACAAGTGGATCCACAAGGCTGGAAAATGAGCAACAGTGGGATGAAGGTAGAAACATCAATAGAGTGGGGGCCAAGTCTTTGCTCACCACACACTTGAAAACCAACATCCAAGACTTGATCTGAGTTCAGAGCCCAGGGGGTTTGGGAAAAGTCTCAGCAGGGGAACTTGGAAGCTTTTTAGTCATTCTGCTGGAGCTGCTTAAGCAGAGTTCTCCACTGGAGACCCTCTTGACGGCCTTGTGGTCATCCCTCCCCTCCACTAAGCTCGAAGGCATGCTCCTGGCTTCTGACAGAAACGATGAGTTGGCCAGGTGACTCAGACCCTCTTCTCCTGTCCCTGGAGGTTTGGTCTGATCATCCAGAGACAGTGTTCTACCCTCCTCATGTTCAACTTCACTCTTTCAGTTCCCTACTGGATCCTGATCTCTTCCAAGAGTATTCACAAGTCAGACAGCATATCAGCCACTGCCTAAGTAAGGGGGACACACAAGTTAAGGACCTGGCATCTCAGAGGTGAAAGAAGCTGCTTCCATGGCAACTGTTGGAGGATTCCACATCTCAGACACCATCGCCACTACACAAAACCCGGAGCTTCAGAACTGCCCCTTAGCATCCATAACCCCAAGTGGCAGGTGATACTCCAAGTCAGCAATGAGGAAAGGAAGGAGGCCCACCCAAGTACTGCAGGTTCAGCAAAAAAGACACGTTAGGGCTTTAGACCACTTTATGGTAGTGGGCCTGGTCCTTTCACTTGGCTCCTCCTGGAACTCTTGTCCCGCCTTACTTCTGGATCTACCCACTTCTAACCCCCTCCAATCTGTGCCTCACCTCGGGTGCTTTGGACTCCACATCCATTAATTAGCCTTCTACTTTGTGGAGGTTTTTATTTATTTGTCTTAATTTAACAAACACATCTATAGAAGTCATTCTTTATCATATAGCGTTGTAAGTGTTTCATGATCATGAATTCCTACAAGAGGTAATCCTAATGTTATCCCGACAATTGACTTTGCCTGACTTCTATTTATTCATGTTCCTGGACTCTGCATATAGCCAGCCTATTGGGCACAGGCTGGCCAGCACCAGCTTTAACAGTCCCTGGTCAGTGCCTCCCTCAGAGTAGAGTTGGACCATCACCACCGTATGGTAACAATAGAGATTGAACTTTTGGAGCCAGGCAGTCTGGGTTTGTATTTCAGATAGGCCACTCCTAGCTGAGTGACTCTAGGCAAGTTAGAGTTTTCTCATCTGTAAGGTGAGAATCATATCTGCCTTAAAGTGTCATTGAGGTTAGATATCACATAAGGAGAATCTTAGCAAAAGGTCATTGAGGTTAGATATCACATAAGGAGAATCTTAGCAAAGTATCTAGAACAGAAAAGCACTTAGGAAATGACAGCTACTTTTATTCCCACTGACACCTCTAGGGAGAAAGTGTCATTTGATTAAATTGAATGCAGTGAAAATTTTCAAAGTAAAAGTGGCCTTAGGTTTTGGCTAGTTGGATTCTCCCATTTTTGAGTGAGAAAACTCAAGCCTAGAAAGCTGTAGACATGGCTAATCATTAATAAAACAAACAACAACAGATGCTGGCAAGGATGCAGAGAAAAGGAATGCTGCTACACTGCTGGTGGGAATGCAAACTAGAGCAACCTCTTTGGAAAACAGTGTGATGATTTCTGAAAGAACTAGAAACTGACTTTCCATATGACCTAGCAATCCCCCTATTGGGAATATATCAGAAGGAACTCAAGTCATTTTACAGAAAAGACACCTGCAGACACATGTTTATTGCAGCACTATTCACAATAGAAAAAACACGGAACCAACTGTGCTGCCCATCAAAACTGAACTGGATAAAAAAAATGTGGTACATATATGCAATGGAATATTATGCAGCCATAAAGAAGGGCAAACATATTAACTGTGTAACAACTTGGATGAATTTAGAGTGTATCATACTCAGTAATCTATCACAGAAACAAGGTTCTCACTCATAAGCGAACCTTGAACAATTATCATAATACTATAAGAAAGGGATTGACAGAAGTGGGAAACTGCCAGGGGAAGGGGGTGGGATGGCAGTAGTGGCAAACTGCCAGGGGAGAGGGGTCACACCTCATCAACAAGGGCACCTGCATAATGAACATTTGTAGACCTAACCCTGAATTGTACCCCACATCTTTAAAATAAAAAAAAATTTTAGAAGACATGGCTGACTAACAAGAAAACAGAGGGAAAGCTGAGGCCACTGAGGTCTGTAGCTACCACCACACCCTGCCACTGTTGGTAATCCACGTACTTGAAAGTCTCTGCCTAGTGTGGGCATAGCCCTGAATTGGAGATGCTCTGTCAGAACATGGAAGGTCCCAGCACATTCTCCGACTTCCGTTCATGTTCCAGTAGGAGCAACTCCGCATCTCAGACCTCTCTCTTCAGATTCCTAGAATAAGAGAGCTATTGTTCAGAGACAAACACGTAGAGCTCTTGCTCTAACTGTCTGCTTTTTGGCCACAGTGGGTTTTTTGACTCCATTCCTCCAAGCTTTGTAGAGGGTCATCTTGTTTGAAACAGAAACATGTCCTAGTCTCTTCTGTCTTTCCTTACTGTTTATGAGTGGCCACCCCTTCAAAGGCAATAGGTTATATTCAATAGATGATATTACTTTAGCCTACATCATAATTATTCTTTTTTTGCTAATTTAGAGATTGAAACTTACTTCTTAGAGACAAAAAAAAAAAAAAATTCCCGAGTATGGAGCTGCCGCGGAACTATTTGATGTCTCTGGTAGCAAGAACTTGGTTGTGATAATATTGTTACCATATGGATAGATACGTAACTATCAAAAACTGGGATGAGAATTCCAGGACATTTTACTGGGACCACCAAGATGATGAATGACATTTTCAATTCTGAGAAACTAAAGTGAAAAAGGAGCCCGCATTTTAAATTGAAGAATGATGTCAAAATGAAAACCTTATTATAAATAAAAGTACATACACGCATAGGAACAAAACCTCTTTAGCTCTGGGAAGGATCTACATGACACCAGCATATTTAGAATGTTTCAGAATTATTTAAAAAAACAACGAATCAGCACAGCTGTCATCATCATTTATTCCTTTTTCCCCCTATAACGAAGCACTGCTCTTTTTCCTCCCTAAATGAAAATCAGTTGGGCCTGTCTTAAGATATTGAGCTATTTGGGGTTTTCAGACCTTTTAGCTCATGATATTTATCATTGAGGCCACTGATTGGTGAGCTGGGCCCATTGTACTCTGAGTAGCTTTTTGTTTTAAGCACTGCTTTGTTTTAAGTGAGGTGTTGAATGCATGCGGCATCAAAGGTAAGCAGGCAGACATTCAGAGGCAGATGTGGGCACATTCCCAAAAGTCCCGTGCCAAGGGCCTTGTGTTTCTTAACAGAGGTGACCTGGAAAGACTCCAAAAACAAGATGAAAAATACGAAGTTGAATTTAGTTAAAGGGAAGGAGAAAGGAGAGCATTGAAAGCTTGAATCCCGTTAACTTGAAGAGTTGAGTTCTGGTCTTTTAAAAGCTTCCTTCCAAAACAGACCTGTATTAGTCTCATCTCTGGCCCACTGTAGATATAAATTTAGCTTCTCACATGTATTGATCTTTTAAAGTTTGAAAATAGCCCTTGTTGTTAATAGGGAACTGATTTAGTATTTTGTGTTTATCATGAACTTTTACTTACGTGGAGGTTTAAAACGAAGACCATTACTATTTATTTGATTAATGGATCCCTAGCTGAACAGACAGAGTCACAGGGGCGAGGGCCAGAACGTGGAGTCAGCCAGACCTGTATCCAATTTCCATCCTTGTTACCTAGGAACTTGTGATGTTGGACAAGTTGCTTAATTTCTCTAAACCTCATTATGGTCATCCGTAAAATGGAAATGTTTTTATAACATTTAAGTGAGCAAGTGAATGTATAGTATAATGTTTGCTGTACAGTACATTCTATGTGTCATGGACGTGTTAAATTGCATATCTTCGGAAAGTCTGGGAGTAGTATCAAGACCAACTGCTGACTTCCTATTAGCTACTTGAAACTCTAAAATAGAGTTGTCGGATGTTTCACCCAGTACCACATGGCCCGTAAGTTGCAAAGCCCGAGCCAAGGTTGGAATCCAGATCTTTGCCTTCTCTCCATTAAACCTGCTCTGTATAAATATATGACCATTTTAAGTTTAATTACTACAAAATAATTTTATAGAGCTATAAAATAGATATGACTGTAGTTGTGTAAAGTGGTTATATCATACATTATCTCATTTAATTCTCATAATGACCTTGTGAGGTAAATACTGCTATCCTTCACAGCTGAGAAAAGACAAATGCAAACAATTAAGTAATTTGCCCCAAATCATACATTTTCCAATGGCAGAGATGTGATTTGAATCCAGACAATCTGTCTCTAGAGTCAGATTAACCACAGCTGACTGCATTTTATTATAATATTTATCCTAAGGAAATTAAACAACTTGGTTATCACTCATATTTTCAGTTGAACGTGAAAATCAACAAGGGCACATTGCAAAATGCAGTACACTCACCCACATCTTGCTAATCACAACTTTATGGCTTCTTTTAAATGGCGGTCTAGAACACACAGGTAACTATGTAGCTCATAAGGAAGACAAGAATTCAGGCATCAGAAGCTCTATGTTCAAATCCTGCCTCTGTGTCTTCCTAGAAAGCTGAATTTGTGTCCTTACCGTTGTTGAGCCTCGGTTACCTATTTTGTTAAATGAATATGATAAACCTCAAGATATGATTGGGAGGATTAAATAAGGTAGAAATGCAATTCCATGGCAAATAGGAGGGCTACGGTAAGAGTCTCTCCTTTGGAAAAAATCTGGCACCCTTTTCTAGTTTCCCTGAATCCTCTACCAGCTTTAGAAAAGTAAACCTAGTAACACATTTCCCCATTTCCATCAGGTTGGAAGCTATTCAAGCTAAAATTCAGTATCCTTGGGTCAGCCTGCCTAAGCACAAGCCCTAAACAAGGGCTGCAGACCGTGATCTGCTCATGGGTTGACTTAAAGGAGAGAATTTCTGCCTCACAAACTTGTCAGGGCATTTAGCTTTCAGAGCACACTGGGCCCAACTTCAGTTTGAGAGCAGCTTTCTAATTTTCTTTGAGTTTAGACCTCTGAAGACAAAAAAGCACAACAAAGCACAACGTGGAGTTGGCCTGCAGTCACCTGGGCCCCAGCACAACCAGAAATGGAAAAATACCCTCAAAGAGCAGGAGAAGGGGGAGCAGATCTGAAAAGGGGTTTCAAGTGTGGCAAATGATCCGGCACACACTTTCCTCTCCTGGTTTGTTTTGCTACATCCCCACCTGGTCCCCAGGTGTGTAAGAACCACAAAATGCTGTTCACGCCGCTGCTGTGGACCAGACTTGTGCCGGGGTAGCTGGGCTGCGCACCTCGGAACAATGGCTTTATTCTTTCGGGCACCACCCGAAGAGAGGCCTGACTGTAGAAGGAGCTGTTACTGCTAATGGTGGGGCGGGGCGGGGAGAGGAGAAAGAAAAAGTCATATACTTTGAGGAATTTGGGACCAATGAAACAATTGGGAAGTTGCGAGAAATCCCACACTGGGAAATGTGAAGCCAGTCTTTCCCTTCTGTCCCCTCAACCTGCACCCCGAGTTTGAAATAAACGTGAAGGTGAATTGGCTGCATATCGAGAAGGGAGAGGAGGAAGAAAACTTTTTTCTTCGAAAACCCATTGAGTCTAGAAATACAAGATAGTTTTGCCAGAACGGAAAATTGGGGGTGTTCTTGACGGCACACATGGATTTGTAGGAATAAAGCAAGTTCTGGAGAGTTTGTTTTGGAGTTAATTATCTCACACTGGAAATCATCGTAACAAAATGGCAAATTCTGGAATTTCCACTTTTCCTTCACCTGAAGAGGGTATATGTTTTTTACTTTGGCCAGACAGAGACCTCACATTATTAGAGACAGGAGCAAATTGGAAAGAACAGTTTTCCACCTCAGTCTTTTATGGAATTGGCAGGGAAACTTTACTAGTCTCAAGGCAAAATGCAGACTCTGATATTCTCAAGTTTTTCTATTAGGAGTAAAAGGTGGCAAGAACTTCATAGAATTTTGGCTGAAGAGAATTGGCAAGGCATCATATTATAGAGACTATATATAAAATCAAATTTCTTATATGTAGCTTTTAGCAATGGAGAAAACCAATAGTATCACACATAAATGGGATGAGACTTAGCATGTTTGTAACCTCATTGCCTTGAAATAACTAAAACTGTAAAGAGACGATAAAAAATAAACAACCTGTCTAAACACAGATTTTCTAGTTTGAAACAAATGCCTTGCATCTAGATTAATAAGGTGACGCAAGACACTACATCATCTGGCAGGGGAAGATTTAAAACAGGTCAGGTTCCTTGGGAGAAGAGAAAAATAACTTTAAAGATGAAAGAACAAAAAAACTGTGTGTGGTCCAAACCTCTTTCGATAAAAAAAGTTTTTTTCAAATAAAAGAAAACAAAAAACAATTTGCCAAAGGTGTTTAAGCTGCATGGTGATAGTTTTCTCAAAGTTCTAATGATTCATTTGTAAGCATGATTAGTCATATCTTTGATCAGATGAGGAATGCATAATTAAGAACCCTTTTTAAAAAATTATTGTTGCTTAATTCAGAGAGTACTAGGAAATGTGTTAGGGGAAGGAGCACTTAATAATGCCTATTCCCAAGGAGGAGCTGAGGGAGTGTTGGCATTTAATAGCACATTATTCTTTAAAAATACAATTATAGGCCTGGTGCAGTAGCTCATGCTTATAATCCTAACACTTTGGGAGGCTGAGGCAGGAGGATCATTTGAGGCCAGGAGTTTGGGACAGTCTGGGAAACATAGCAAGAGCCTGTCTACAAAAAAAATACAAAAGTTAGCCAGGTATGGTAGCACACACCTATAGTCCCAGCTACTGGGGAAGGGGATTCTGAGGCAGAAGGCTCGCTTGAGCCCAGGAATTTAATGCTGCAATGAGCTATGATCACACCATTGCACTCTAGCCTGGGCAATAGAGTGAGACGTTGTCTCTTAAAAAAGAAAAAAGTTTTTAAAAAGTATAATTATAAATACTTAGGAAGTTTAGACCAACAGGGGAAATAATTTTTTGGGGGGGAGGGGTGGCTAAAAGAGAGGTCAGACCTCCCAAAAAGCTTAAACTTGACCTTCTTATTGTCTGCTCTTTCTAGTTCTAGACTCACAATGGGTATACTAGGTAAGACACCCTTAACCCATGGCTCAGTCAAATATTCTATTTAGGAATATAATTTGCTGTAGTTATTGCCCTTTAAAAATATATGTGATGGTCTTCCTGATACCACATTCTTTGAAACCACCAATGTGGTATACAGTAACTTTGTCACCCAAAAATAAGAGAGATCTTTTAAAGAAATAATTGTGTATAGATATTCTTTCATATTTCATTTGGTAGTTAGGGCCCATAGACAATGGCTTCAAATATCGGTGATGACCTAGTGGTTTAATCATAATCACTTCATATTTACAGCTTCCCTTAGAGAAAAAACAGTTGGAATTTCTTGTTCTATCATCTATGTACTTGATAGGTTCTACAAACTTTTTTTAAAAATCTCAAGTTGAAAATATATAAAATGGATTTATTCTGTCTTTACCCATATATTAAAATGCACAGTTGCATTTTCTATGCTGTTATCCTTAGTGTATCTTTGAATATAAAAACAAATATCACACTATTGCTATTTATGCTAATGAGCAAACTTTAAATATTCTAAGAAGTGTTCAGAAGAGGAAATACACAGTAAATTTTACAGGATTGAAGATGTTACTATGAGGGGAAAATGGCTCAAGAAATAAATACTGTAAGATTTGGAAATGATTTGTAAGTACTCTTTTGATAAGGATGTAGCTCTCAGTCTTCCTTCTCCCCATTACACAGATCGATATCCAGGGAACATGTGCTAAGTCAAGAGATTTCTCCTCTTTACTCAACCGGTATCTTATTGTAGGCCTGTTACCTGGTGTATAACTGTTCCAGTAGATACCTTCTCTCTAGATTGCCAACTTCTTCCAGTCAGGGATTACATGTAAGTTTCTTTTTATCCCACTACCTGGGATAATTTTATGTGTAGGTGTTCATATCTCTTTATCCTTGTACTTTGGTAAAGTATTCATTTATTTCCCACCGATATCTAAAAATGTACTCCATATGAAGCAGTTTTGATTTATTTTCTGAGGGAAACCATCCAAAGTTTCTATTTTATTTTTGATTGGGTAATAAATACAGAGCCATAAAAATTAAAAGTACACAAGTGTATACAGGAAAAAACAAGTCATCTTTTGCCTCTGTCTCATAGTTGTCCAACTTTCCTGGCAGACTGCTAACTCTGTTAGATATCTTGCTTTTCTTAGGAATCCTTCAGAGATAGTCTAACATACATGAGCAAATATGTATATTTGGTAGGTCATACTAAGCCTATCATAGGCCCTTGATACAAGCGCATGAAACTGTGACAAGCTAAAAATCTTGTATTTGGCAGAGACATAGACCCTTGAGTATTTGCATCATGTGTCCACAGGCACTCCTAGAATAGTAAATCCTCTGTTCTGAGTTACTCTGAGTAGTGATAACTTAACACCGTATGGCCATTCTCAACTTGGAATATCAGGAATGCCTGTACAGGGACACAAGGGAGGCATTAAGGAAGTCAGTCCATTTATATTCTTATCTCAGGGATACTTTTTGTAGTGCTTGTTTATCACTGTGGTAAAAAAAATAGTAGTAGCAGTGAAGTGGTTAATACTTACTTTGTGCTTACTAAGTACCAGACATAATTCCAAGTATTTACTTTTTCTTAACTAGTTTAAACTACAGTAAAATAAACCTTAAATTTCGACTCAAGTGTTCTTTCTCCTTAGTGTCCAAACACGAATTTGACCTTGAGGTCTAATGTAACTTACTATGAGGAGATTTTCCCCAAATGAACTGGATCAATAGCTTTACATTTTTAGGCAAATTCATAGACATCCGTAATTTTTTATTGATGGTAAGGAATTTTTTTTATTAATCCACCAAAAGGAAGGTTAGAATAAAAATGGACACACATGCCCTTAGTCTTAAAGCTATAATTTATCTGACTTTAGATATAAATATTTTATGGGTTAAATTGATCTAGTAAGGATAGCCCATAAAATTTCCATATTGCTCCACCAGGGGGCAATGGAAAGTTGTAGTCATATCTTCTGTTTCACAGTTGTAAGATATAAACCAGTGACTGTCATCTTTGCATGCATGGGTATGTAAAATTCGATCTCCCTTTCCTCCAAAATGAGAATAGCCTTATTATGTCTTCCATTATAAAAGTCATACCTACTGCAGAAAACTGTAGAAAATCCAGTCAAATGTAAAGAAAAATTAAGTCATAATCTACCTTACAGAAAAGGGAGTTTCTGTTAACTTTTTCGCTTATATTTTTCCAGATTATATTTATATTATCTCAATAGATTTTGATTCTTTTTGCTAAAATAGGGTCATATTCTCTATACTCTTCCTTCCGTAATACAATATACCATACATACCTATCTCTAATATAAATACATATTTACATTACCTTTTAAGATAGTTGTATAATATTCCTTTGTAAGAATACACCATAATTTAATTAACTAGTTATGTATTGATATTGTGTAGATATTTTAAAGGTTTTGATAATAGAAATAAATATTACTGTACATACATCTGTGTCACTATCTCTGGATGTTTTTCATATATTTGATATTTTTAAACAAATGATAGCCACATATTTTACAAGTAAAGTGATACCTTCATATGAAGTCATAGTTCAGAAGTTTTTCTGTTGTGCTGGATACCATTTCTCTTTATTTTAAATGAGCACCCATCCCTCCTGACATGATAAGATCATTGACATACTCTAATAGTCAGGATTCCATCATTCCTACCTCTCCTCATTTTTAAAGAGGAATATGGGAGGTACAAAATGGTGTCAGTGCCAAAAGGAGACAGCACGGAAGTAGAAAGTGGGAGAGTGGTGTGTGTCTAATGTGGTTATGATGGATTAACAACAGATACTTGGACTAGGAGTAGAGACAAGTCATCTTGATATTGCTCCACTCTTATTTTCGCTGAGTTCCAGGAAGCCACAGCAAGACCAGGTTTGGAAACTTCTGTCTTAGAGCCTGTATCTGAGAGACCTTCCTGAAACAGGTTCCTAAAAAATGCTGTTCACCCCTTTGGGATTATACATCTCTTTGTAGAAAATGGCAGCACTATAGCACCTTTTTCAGGTAGTACTATACAGATGAACCAAATAACAGTTATTTGTAGGTCCTTAAACCTCTAGAAGCAATTATGTAATGGTAGAATGATGTAATATAAAGTGTGTGTATATTATACATATACATGTTATAAAATGTCTAAAGTATGCAAATCAAATGAGTTAGATTGTCACAGGAAATATGTAAGTTTTAAGAGTACCATCAGAACGTTCAGCTGACTTAAAAATTGCAAGTGAATTTCATTCCCTCTCAATTGTCATTCTATAGCAAGAAGGATTCCTAAAATTATATAACCCATTTTCAAATACAAATGAAAGTATGTGATGTTTCTAAAGCTATTTTGATGTATTTTTGTAGTTAGTGAAAAACACATATGAAATACACACAGTATCCAAATTTCTCTTCTGTTTTAGACAATTCTATGAATATTCCCCAAAAGAGGATGTGTTCCTAAGCTTATTCATTAAATATCGGAGTTCCCACAGCCAGCTTGCCTCGTAGCACCAGAGTTTAAAAGGGATGTTTAGACCAACCTTAGTGTCTTTTCATTTCCCTAAAGATACCAAGAAATGATTCTACCTTTAAAAAATGCTGTTATCTCCAAACTAAAAAGATGTTATGTAGTCACTCAATGCGTATTAAAAAAAACTTTTATAGTTAATTTTGTACTACTTTCCAGAAGGTGTTAAAATGAATCAACAAAGTTGACACATATCAGGGTTAGGAGGATATGGGAAAAGCTCCATGATCAGAGAGATAAGGTAACAAGAGTGGATCTAAGAGAATGAAGAATTTAGTAGAAGCTACTAATTAGCTTCATAAAGAAAGATCTGTGGTCCATTAATTCATGTTCTCAAAAACATAAAACTTTTTACATACCGTGCACATTGTAGACATCTGTGCTGAGATCTACTCTCAGTGAAAAAAAATCCACCACTCCTGGCATAACTTGTCCCAGTTGATCCTGTAACAGTTTCTTAGTAACGTGTACACAGAGTCCATTGAATACATATTAAACAATACCATCAAAGCTGAGGGGCCTCAAGTTTCTCGTTACTGTCCTCCACCTCCAAAGCCTACACACATGTCAGCCATACCAGGACATCTTCTCTGAATTTGCAAAAAGTTATTGGGTGCCTGAAATGTGTAAGGAAATGCTTTTTTAATGCAAAGAGCCCTAAAGTATGTAAGAATGCCCTAATCAAAAACCTTCTCTAGCAGCTCTTGACTGAAATGATAAGTAGCGCCGCCATGAGCAAAGTATTGTTTTTTTCAATTAATTCAGAAGAATCCTGTGAAAAAAACTGTTTGATTACAAGCTTTAATTAAAAATACATTGAGGTCCAACAACTGGTAATCCCTTTGATAGGAGCATTACTGTATTAGCATATTCCATTTTACTTCAGCAGAAAATTGAAAAAGTGCGAGGACTGAGCTCCTCTCCTGCATAGATTCCCAGAGGTCGAAGAGTTCTAGATCAGGGTTTTTCTAATTAGAGGAATACCTCAAAGCTTCCTCGGATTCTTTAGGGATATCTTGCAACCATAGAGTAGCTTTAAGTATTTCTGTGACAATGCTAGATTTTTTTTTCACTATTTCAGTTTTTCCATAAGGATAACTTTTTAGAATCTGATTCTTGTTCCTCTTTCATCTGAACTGTATTTCTTAGCTGTATGTGTTTGTTCTTAAATGTAGTCAAATATGATGCCAAAAGCTCAATAGTCTAAGTATTGCCAGCTACAAGGTAGAATATGTATTTCATTTGTTTTTCCATAACCTAGAATCGGAAAACATGAAAATGAAGGAGAGTTGTCATTTACAATTATGAAACCTCTGTCTCTAAAGGTATTATTCCGTGGCCGGGTGTGTTGGCTCACACCTGTGATCCCCACGCTTTGCAAGCTGAGGCAGCAGGATTACTTGAGGGTAGGAGTTCAAGACCAGCCTGTGCAGCATAGCGAGACCCTATATCTACAAAAATCAAAAATAAATACAATATATCAATGTATTATTCTACTAGAATGATACTGCTATGATTTTAGACCCTGAACCCTCCTCAACCTTTCCAGCTCTCTGCATATCCCCACACTCCCACCATGGATTAGACTCCAACAAAGAATATGTTTCCTTCATTGTTGCTCAGTATAAAGTGCCCTCTCACCCTGTTTTCCAAGGAGGCTATATTGAATAGTGAATGACAGCATTCGGCTTTGAACCAAATAGACCTAAATAGTCCAAACCCTGGTTATGCCATGAATTTATACGTCTGACTTTGGTCAAGTCAATCAATCAATTTTCTCATCTGTACAGTAAGAATACCAATATGCACTTAGGGCTGTGACGATCAAGGAATATATTAGGTACATTACAGTACCTGGCATGCAGAAAAGTTTAATGGATGCTAGTTAACCTCAGAACTATTTTCCCCACATATTGAAGAATAGGATATGGACAAAAATGATAGTTAGATTCAATTTTTTTTCTGTTCTTTGTTCCCTTCCTGGGAAAATTAAGACCACTAAAAATAGTTTTTGAAGCCGGGCTCAGAGCTAAGCCTGTAATCCTGCGCCTTTGGGAGGCTGAGGTGAGTGGATTGCCTGAGCCCGCGGGTTCAAGACCCGCCTGAGCAGCAAGACCTCATCTCTACAATAAATCAAAAAATCAGCCGGGCATGGTAGCACATGCCTGTAATTCCGGCTACTCGGAAGGCTGAGGCGGAAGGATCGCCGGAGCCCGGCAGGTTGAGGCTGCGGTGGCCAGGAGCGGCCACTGCACTCCAGTCTGGTCGACAGAGTGCGACTCCAACTCAAAAAAAAAAAATAATTTTTGAAATTGTTTAATAGAGATAAAATCCACATAATTTTAAACTCACCATTTTAAAGTGTAAAATTCAGTTATTTTAGTATATTCACAATGCCGTGCAGCCATAACCACTGATTCCAGAATGTTTCCATTATTCCAAAAGAAAACTCCATACCCATTGAGCAATCACTGCCAATTTCCTCCCCTACTGCTATCTCCTGCAAATGATTCATCTACTTACTGACTCTGCGCTTTGCCTGTTCTGGGCATTTCCTATAGATGCAATCATACAATATGTGGCCTTTTGTGTCTGGTTTCTTAACATATTTTCAAGGCTTATCCATGGATAGCATGTAGCAGCACTTTACTCCTTTTAAAGCCCAAATAATATTCCAGTGTATGCACGTACCACGTTTGTTATACCATTCATTATTTAATGGACATTTGGATTGTTTCCATATACTGGCTATTATTAGTTACGCTGCCATGAACATTTGTGTACAAGTTTTTATGTGAACATATGTTTTCAATTAGGACCATTTGCTTCCTAGTATCACATGCTAACTAGAAGGGATTATTATAGTTGTCTGAAGCAGACATTCAGAGTCACAAGGGGTGGTGTATTAAACGTCTGTGTCTTCAAACTGTTAGAGTACTTCCCACTTTTTAGAGTACACATTTATGCTCTTAACCAGTAATTTATGTAAAGTTCTAGTCGATCACCATTTCGTTTTTGTAATAATTATAAACAATTCTATAACATCCATGCAAACATATATGCATGCACACCCTGATCTGAAGTAACTTTTCTTGTACAAAATAAGAACTGAAGCCGGGCTCGGTGGCTCAGCCTGTAATCCTGTGCCTTGGGAGGCTGAGGTGAGTGAATTGCCTGAGCCCGCGGGTTCGAGACCCGCCTGGGCAGCGAGACCTCATCTCTACAATAAATCAAAAAAATCAGCCGGGCGTGGTAGCACGTGCCTGTAATTCCGGCTACTCGGAAGGCTGAGGCGGAAGGATCGCCAGAGCCCAGCAGGCGAGGCTGCGGTGGCCGGGAGCGGCCACTGCACTCCAGTCTGGGCGACAGAGTGAGACTCCAACTCAAAAAAAAAAAAAAAAAACAAAAAGAAATAAGAACTGGTCCTGGGATGACTTGTTAAGGAGTTTTGTATCCCTATCTGGGTCTTTTTTAATCCCTTCAGTCCCTACCTTCTACACCCAGGATCTAATGCTATCCTAAGAATTTCTGGCACCCATCATCTTTGAGGAAAAGTTACACAATTAAATCATTCACCAGGGACTTATGGCTTAACATGTGCTTATTTTCCCAGAAACAGTTCCACATTAAAGGAGGACAAAGAGTGAGGACAGTGTTTGACTCAAAAGATGGTTACTAATGGTGGGGGTTTTTTTTTCCCAACAGGAAGATATTTGAATCGGGGTCTTTGCCAGCTTTCATAGATTTTCATTAGGGAGTGACTGCATATTTTGCTTTTTCCTGCACCACAATTGTGTCTTCGGGTCGTTTTTCCATCTTTCGTAAGCCTTCAGCCATTTTGACCGTGCATGATGGATGTGTATTAAGCATGAATCATCCATACTATTTTTTTTACCTTTCTAAGGGTGTTCCTCATTAAAGTGTTGGCTGGCATTATACCAAAAGTCACCATCCAGCGGGGTCAGTGTCTGCTCCCCCACCCCTACACACATACACCCTGCTTTGACATTTGATACATTTGGGCTCAAGTCTCCCTAAGTAACCTTGAAAAAGTTACTTAACTTCTCTGAGTTTCTGTTTCCTTGGCTCTGTAGCAATAATAATAATAATAATAATAATGTTAACCCTCCAGAATTATTGTGAAGATTAGAGATGAAAGCATCTATCAAAGTATTAAGCAACTTGTCTTGTTGCTGCTCCCAGTGAGGGGAAGCCAGATGTGGTTTTCTTGGTGCTAACCATTCACAGAAGGCTTGTAGTCTAGTGTCGCTTTCCTAGGGTATGCTGTAACCCCCGGTCCCCAAGCAGCTGCCTCTGTCTGCTTATCTCGAGCTATCGCTTTAACTCCAGACTGGGTTGAACTGAATTGAAAGTAAGGATGAAGCAACAGTAACTTGCAGGCATATGATCTAGGAGCGACACAAAAACAAGTTGAAGAAAGAACAACAGCAACAAGGAGTCCAGTCATGTGTCAGTGCACTGGGTTTGTAGGAAGTCAGAAACCTGGATTCCGGTTCTGGTTCTGTCACTTGCTAGCTGCAAGATTCAGAGCAAGAATTTTTAACTCTGAGCTTCAGTTATAGGAGTTTCCTCTATTAGTTAATAGTATTGGTACTAACTACTTAATGCTTTGGGATAAATAGGTGAGATACCCTATATTAATGACAACCAGATGGAAGGAACTGTAAATGAGTGAAAAGCCTTTTACTTTCCCAGTGACTGAGGGGAGGGCGTTGTTGGTTAATTTAGAGTGTGAAAACAGGGACTGTTAACACCCTGCAGTGTGGGACAATCCCATACAACAAAGAAATGTCCTACTGAAAATGCCAGTAGCACTTCTATTGAGGAGCACTGTACTTTATGAATATGTTTTGAAAATATATAGCCTCTAACATGAAAGACCACGGCAGTGCCTACCAGTTAATACATAGACTTGAGTGGCAGGGAGGAGTCTCCCTGTATTCTGTGACTAGCAAGTCTTGGGTATTTTCCTCAACTTCTCATTTTCCTCTAGGAAAATGGACGGAATAATGATCTATTTTTAAATTTCTCGTATTCTGCTTTCCAGGTCACCAAATAAATAAATAAAACTCTTAATCTGAGTACATCTCAGGTGTTAAAAATTGGTAAGAAATGTATTTTTAAAAAGGTGATTGGAATCATGAAATAAAGCTTGTCAAATGTGTTCTGATTCCTTTGGAATGCAGGAGTTTTGTAAAATACAAGATGGTATTGTTTCCCCCTGAATGTGGGTGCCTACATGAGTCGTACTGTCGACAGGCTTACATTTTAGAGCAGTATGTGAATGACATGAGAAGAAACAAAACCATCTGTAAAGTATCTAGGGTTCTTTTCCAATAAATGTATTTTTCTATTATAAAAAGTACTAAAGTCACATTATAGAAAATTTGGAAAATAGGGAAAAGAACAGAGAAATCATCTATAATCATTCCACTCCCCCCAAATAACCACTATTAAAATGCTAGTGTATTTCCTTTTAGTGTGTTGTACTTGGTATATTCTAAATTTTCACCCACAGTTTTTTCACTGAACATTACATCTAATATTTATATGATTCCTTTTGAAATAAGAAGTTGTTTTTCGATAAATGTCTTTGTGGGTGCAGGCTTTGGAGGGAAACGGATTCTTCTGTTTAGATGATTTTGAATTGAATGATGCGTTGCCCCTTAAAGCAAACAATAAAAGATTTAATTTTTCAACATCTAGAGTTGTTTGTGTTCTACTCCAAAGCCACTTCTTTTTTCCAACTTTTAATCCCCAGAGTACTTCAAGGAACATAACTATGCAAAGCAACATCAAACTGATTTAGTTTTCGTGCAGAGAAAGATTCTAGTGCTGGATTCAGATATTTTTGTGAGCAAATAAAATCTCCAGAGACTTTGTAGCTTAGTGAATAAAGGATTGGCCTCCCACCAAACCCAACTAAATGAATTTGGTGGTCTCAGCTGAGTTTCCAGCAAGTTTTAGCCTGCATTACCAATTCATCATGCACAATTATGTGCAATTTGGCACAATTTCCAATCCCTGCTTAGGAGAGGCCCTCTGTTTGGGTTTGAAGGGAAGAAGAAATAACTTCTTGTGCCTAGAGGGAGCAGTTCTCTCAGGTCAAGGTTGTGTTACATACGGAAAGGGATAGGGCAGAAGTATGGTCAAGCCAAAGAATCTAAAAATACGTGGGTGCTGGACATTAACTGTGCTTACCATCTGAAACGCCTCAATCTAAGAATCTTCATTCAAATAGAAGAAGACAGTTCTAACATCCACGGAAACGTATTCTCTCCTAGTTATAATTGGCACAGGTGAAAATTAATATCAAAAAATCTTCTTGGTCACCTAACACTGGAACATAGACCAGAATGCAAAATCAGTTTAGAAGGTAGTCAGGGAAAAAAAACCCAGCCTTGATGAGGTGCCTAATATGTTGGAACAAATATATTATGATCTCTAGAAATCCCAAATATTTCTAGTATTGCAGTAATGCACAATAATTGTTTGATTGAACATAGGCCAACTCAGGAAATGAAAATGTTAGCAATTAACTTTTTCTTTCCATGGTCCACTCTTCTTGCATTCCATAGATCCAACTTGGATTTGTTTTAATTATTTGGAAGGAAGTGTGGTATACAGCTAAATGGTCCTTGCTTTGTGTTCTAGTTCTTAAGGAGTTGGCGTTTTACTGGCGGTTCACTGTGTATAAGACAAAACGAGTAGTTTGAACATATAGCCATAATCCATATTCAGAGGTCAGGCTGTGAAAATCCTCCAAAGTCATTCATTAGCTGAGTAGCAAGGTAAAACCAGCCTGGGAGTGATGCTAGTTGATAAGTCATTATTTTCTTCTCGGAATGAGTCATATATCAGTGTCTAAGGAAACCAAAATACTGAGACTAAAGTTTGTTCGTAGTTAGACATAGCCTAAAATAGCCTCTGGTTATTGCATTATCAACACTGAAACTTAAGTAATGGAAACCAACAAACTCTTGATTTCTGTAATAGAGCAAAGAAATCCAACCAAGTAGCCAAAGGAAAATAACCCAGATAATGTTAACATTTCAACTCTTACTCCAAGAAACTCTGGTGTGGATATTAAACAGATTGTCTTTCTAATTGAGAACAAAAGGACTCAGGCTAGCCAGGGAGACAGAAGATGATAGCAGAACTTGCTCTCTTCAGACTCACACCTAAAAGTGATATGGGAGACCAAGCAACTAACACTGGGACTCAAAATATCCCACAGTGGCTGCTTGAATGCGATCTTTCTTGCCTAGCCATCCCCTTTCCCAGGAAAGTTAATACCTTTTTGTCTAGATGAGGTGTTGACGGAGGGACTCACACCCCTCCCACCAACTCACCCATCAGGCATCCTGCCACAAATTGCTAGCATGCTTCTTCTGAGGTCTCTCCTAAGTAAACGATCATAAACTCAATTATGTAGGCAATCCAATTTCTTATTTGCCTGTTATAAGCCGACCAACACATACAGGATTTAATTAATTCTTTGGGAGGCAGCATGGAAAGAACTTAGGCTTAGAAGTCAGATTAATGCTCATTTTCGCTTTGCCTTTTCTAAGCCCTGTGACCTTAAGTTAAGTTACTTGACTTTCTGTGGTGTGGTTTGTTCATTCTTAAAATAGGAATGGTTAATTCCTTATGTTTTTAGTGAAGAATGTTTATGAGTAACTTGACATAGAACTTGGCACAGAGCTGCAAGTATTACAGATGACCTTGAAAATCTTACTGTAATACTTAAGGTGAGTCTATGGTATAGATAAGATAACAAAATCTTCTGATTAATGCTCCAGGAAGGAGAAATCAGAGCTGACACCTCCTTTTTTTCCTGACATGTTATACCCTCAAGTAACACCTAGCTACTTCAGTTCAAGAGCAAATAGGAAATGTAAAGAAGGAAGAGGTGATGGAATGAAAAAAGCAAGGTAAACAGAGTACAGAGATGCCTCCTGGAAGCCATAGAGGAGAAGTCAAATTAAGACCCTTGGAAATAGAGGAACAAAGTTTCTAGCAGCATTATCTAAACCTCCTAGATACAGAACACCTGAAGATACTGAATACCACATAAGTTCCATTTTTAATGCATGTGTAAGCTGGATGTTAAAAAGAAACTCTTAGAAGCAAAAGTGAGGAGAAAGTTTGAATCCGGCAGGGAAACCTTGGGCTGAAGCCCCCTGACAAGCCCTGATGGCAGTACGTTACTGGGACCAGAGACAGTGCCTAAGATCAAAGATAAGCAAGAGGTCAGAGTGGAGACTCCTTCATAAGGCTGGGAAATCCCCCAACCACCCACCCACCCTCAATAAGAGAAACCACCCGACAGAAGTACATTTTGATCTATCTTGTCTTTACCTTGATTCTAAATAGAATAATTTCCTTGAGGTGGTTACTCACAAACACAGGTATGGGGCCCCAAATAAAAACTCAGGTGATGATTTAGGTTGAAGTGAGTGCATGTTGGTAATGACCCAGGGGTAGAAATAAACCTCAATTCTCTCTCAAACAAAAATCATTTAATCTCTGTTCTTAAAGAATTGCCAGAGAGAAAATTCCAAGGGACATGCGTTCACAATCAAAATTCACTAAACCCATTTAAGCCCTCACAAAGTCTAATCAGCAGAAATAATAGCTTATATAAACAGACCCTCAAAGCCTGCAATATTGGAATGATCAGATACAGAATAACATGCTCATATTCTATGACCCAGATATATACCCAAGATAGGCTCTAGCAGAATATTCACAGCAGCAGTTTTCTTATTAGCTTCAAACTGTAACCAACCTAAATTTCTGTCAACAGTAGACTAGCTGAGTAAATTGTGATACATCTTTTCAATAAAATACCATCAAAGCTCATAAAAATTAATAAATGATACACATACTCACTGACAGTTACCTCCAAAAAATATTTAAGCAAAAAAGAGAAGTCAGAAAATTGTATCAAGTATGTTTTCATTAATATCTAGTTCAAAAACAGTGCATTTTTCAGAGTCATTCATATGTAGTAAAACTACGTGTGTCTAAAAAAAAAGGCAAATTTTGATTAGCACAAAATTCGGTATAGTGGATACCTCAGTGCAGAGGAAAATAATATTGGAGAAGACTGTGAGGCTGAATCAAGGCACACAAGTGTTCACTTTTAAAAACTGTATTCAGATTGTACATGCATATTGTTGCATTCTTTGGAAATATGGCAATTTTGTAATAATAAACAAATAAAAGTAGGAATTGGAAGAAAAATGGTGGAAGATGAACAAACCACACCACAGAAAATCAAGTAACTTAACTTTGAGTGTAATCTCCCTTGGAATTTTCTTGAGCCATAGTAATAATGATATAATCTACTTTTTATTTATCTTTGAATGCCTGAGTAAAGTTTCTTTGAATCCAACTTTGAAGGCAGTTCAAATATTCATGGGTAGCAAGCCTTTCTTTCTTGTGTTTGTTTATTTGTTTGCACAAGTTTTTCATACAAGAAAAAAATGGAAACCCTAGCCACGTACTTATATGTACATGACTGGAGTCATCACCTTGTTCCCTCATTTCTTCGTATGCCTATTTTCTTAAACCCCACTCTTGTTCCCTGTCTTCATTTGTCCCATGGACTGTAATATTCATGTATGTGTACATTTGTAAGTATCAGGTGGTATTTCCTCATTTCTGAGACATATAGGTTTTTATATTATAATTTTTCAGGAAGTTGGTGGCACTTCATAAACATCATGTATATAAATTGCGGTATAATGTTATTTTCTCCTCCAAAAAAAAAAAAAAAAAAGCCCTGTCATTTAAATGGATGGTGTCTCATAAATCACCAACCATTTAAAGCAAAAAAAAAAATTGAAAATAAATATTTTTTATTCTTTTTGTCTCATTCAAGTGTAGGTAAATATGTTTCCCCTCTTAATTCACTTAGTATTGAAATAATAACATTTCCTCATGTAAATTGCCTTTGCTGTCATACTTTCTCCTCTTAAACTCTATGTTCATTCTACTCTACTTGGAAAATGTATATTTCTCTGCCTACCAACGTAATCTGCTCATTTAATGATTCTGCCAATGTCCAAACTGGCAAAGATAACAGTCAAAAGCGAATTGGGATAAAACACATGTAAATATAGGGTTTTGTTTGAAACAGGTCTAAGATACAGTCCAAGTATTTTGGATAAGTGAATCTTTCAACTAATAGAAGATAAAATTTCTTGTCAGGCAGATTGTGTGATATAATGGAAAAAAAACTTGAACTTAGCATTAAAAAGAAAAAAGTCTGCCTGGGTCCAAGCTCTAGGCTTATCATTTACTAGCTATCAAACTGGGAAAAACAATCTCTGGGTCTGTTTCTTAGTCTCTAATACTAGCATTTTTAAATATTTATTATAGAAATAATTTAATATAATAAACAACTAGGAGGTACCAACCACTGTTGTTTTAAACAATTTACACATATTAATTCTTAATCCTCAAAATAACCTTATGAGCTAGATACTGTTCTTATCCCCATTTTAAGCAGAGGCTTAAACTGAGGCACAAAGAGAGTATATAACTTTTATTGGCAGTCACGCATTTAGTGTCAGAGCCAGGTTTTGAGTTCAGGCAATGGATGTGTGGATGGATGGGCAGATGAGGGTGGGGGGTAGCAGACAGACATAGATATGAAAACAAGGCAGTCTTCCTAAAACGTATCACATGATTTCTGGCTTCATTAATATGAAATGCCGGTTAAGATTTTATTGACACCAGACGACTGTCACCATGAGCACGTGTCACTATGCACAGTTGTGCCTTAATGATGCTTCCATGCCAATTGCAGTGGTACTAGAGTGTATCTTTGTAAAAATGCCTGTGTCCATGACTAGGGAAAAGGGCAGTGGAACTCATACTTTTTTTTCCTAAGTATGGCATGCGTTTATTTGTCTGCACATTTTCTTTAGACAGATTCTACTGTCACCATTTTACATTAAGAAGAAATTGAGACTCAGGTAGTTTAAGTGATGTACCGAGTATCTCACAACTCTTAGGTGGCAGAGGCAGGATAGGAGTGTGAAAGGGTTTGCTTCCAAGGTTTTTCCATACTCTTTATGCTCACATGCTTTCTTTTTTTTCTCATGTGTATTATTTTCAATTGACAAATCACAATAGTATCACATGCTGCCTTCTGTGGTGAGGCCAAGCCCATCATCCTGGATGATGAATGTGTTTGATTCTAATAAAGATCAGTGTAGAAGCCCCTTCTGTGATTATTTCACTAACATTCATTTAGTGTTGACTTATTAAAATGGTAGATAGACACCAAGTGATGAAAAATAATTACTACTGAGACCTTAGGGGACTGCTGTTTGGGCCAGGATTTGTAAGAAAAGCACAAAGCACGATTCTTCACTGATGGTTCAAACTGATATTTATTCTTTATCCTTTGCATCTTGATTAACTTTATTTATATCAAAACAAGGATTTCATTCTGGAATTAATTGTCTTCGGTTGCAAAAACGTATAAATATAATGATAAAAGGAACTGGAAATGTGTAATGTTATAGGGTAATATAGAAACTGATTGACTAATGGTGTATTATATAGAAAAAGATTTGGCTAAACTTTGCACTTTTTCAAAGAGCGTTCATGTTTTAGAAAAAGTTCATACTCTATTCACCAGGCATAGCTTAGACTCTTGAGTCAGATTGCTTTAATGGAACTCTCAACTCTACCACTACTTGTGAAATCTCAAGCAAGTTCTTTAGCCTCACTAAACCTTAGTTGTCTCATCTGTAAAATGGATATAATAATTGTGTCTGTGTCATACAATTGTTGTATAAATGCACAAGCCATGCAAAGCACTTAGGAGGGTGCCTCATGCATGCTAATAGCTCAATAAATGATAGCTTCTCATATTCGTATTGATATAATTAGTAACAAACATTGCCATAGTCTTAGTTTTATTTATCATTGCTTATATATCTGTGCAATATTTCCTCTTTTGGTTGTGTGTTTGTGTATTTCATATATAAATAAGGTGTGTTTGTAGAGCGCTTTTATATAAAAGAAAGCACAGCTATTTCATATTTAATTCGGCAATGCCAATTATTAGCTGGACACAGTTTTCTAACTATTTGTATGTGGATGTAAGCAAAGGATATTACTCTTAACTTTTTTCAGATAGAGAAATGAATCCCTGGTGATCATTTCAAATCATAAAATTTGCGTAAAAATTGAAAGAAATATTTGGATGTAAATATTCTAGATAGAACCATTTTAAATAGATGTTGACTTTTGTTCTTATTGTTACAAGATGCAACCTTGAAATCTATTGTTTAAGAGAGTATAAGCCTTTTATAGGAATTCTTGGGGACCTTCAGGTCCAGCTATTTTGTTATTTGCTGTATGCTGTACTTGGATAACAACATATCTAAATTTAAAAAATAAATTATTTCTTTAAGAAATGCATGGTTCAGATAGAAAAAGGTCTGTAGATTTGTAGTACTCATACAAATTTCATTCATGATGCTTTGTATTTTAAGCCATATATGTGTATACGCATTATCCATTTGACCTTGTCCAAAGATGGCGATTTAGGTTTGCTTTTTGATATAAAGCTCAGTATAACTATCATGCATTCCATCATTAGAATAATACTTTATGATTATACACCAAATGTCTGTCTCCTGCAGTTGGTATTTTAATAAGGGTGGAGTACATCTGAAACTTATATCACATTGCAAACTGCATACGTTGCCAAACCTTAAAAACACACTAGACACAGGAGGGAGGTTTTTCTTTTTAGTGGAATCTGATATTATCTGAATTGTTACTCTTAGGTTTACTGGGTATTTTTATTTGCTTTATAAATATATATTTGCTAAAGCATAATAGTTTTATTACTGTGATAGGTTTATATAGTTCTTTGAACATATATTGTTAAACACAAAAGGATAGTAAAATTATTTTAAACGGGGTTTTAGAACCATGAAATACACGCTGCTATAAGATGTATCAACTTTTTTAATGATGCCCTTAATTTTGGAAAATGTATTTCACAATTGCAAATAAATGTGGGCATTAGGATGTGAGGCGGCAAACCTTATTCTAGCTTAGAATCTCTCTCTGGAGCCAGATGCGGTTTTGATGAAACCCAGAACCTAAATGGTAGATATGTTACATAAATAAAACGAACATCCTTTCCCACAAGTGCTTTGGGCTAAACTCTGATATTAGATCTCTGAGTGTGCGTGATCCATACTTACCATCAGCCGCTATGGGGGGAGTGGGTTTCCAGGTAATTCTAAGATAGACAAAAATTGTCTATACATTACGAACAACAGGCATTTTTCATGAATACAAGATTATACTTGGGCAGCAAGGCAACTTGAAAGTCAGTAGGGAATTTTCCGACTGTACTTCCCCAATGACTAATTTAAAGAGCAAACTCTGGAAGTTTCTAAGTAGCAAAATAAAATTTGCCTGCCATACAGCACTTAGGAGGGAATGCATAATAAAATAACCTGGAAACTGACTTAGAAATGGCAGCTTTCAGGACTAGGTCATGCCATGAAGAAAACCACTAAATGTCATATTAGGGTATAGAGGAGCGGAGAAGAGGCCTGGGGGACAATACCAGTGAATAACCAGAAGGATAAATAGCATGCCATGACTGAGACTCTTTGAATAATAACATTGCACATGTAAATATCTCTTTGCAGCTTACAAAGACCTTCAAGTTAAGTAGTATCTCATTTGATTGTCATGACCACCTTATGAGGAGCAGAGCAGGAAGCATCTCCATCTTATAGCTGATAAAAAAAACTGAGGAAAAATGAGGGGATACAGGCTGGCCCAAGGGCTTAGTAATGGACTTGAACAGAAGTCTTCAGAACCCTAGTCCAAGGCCCTTTCTATGACCATACACCCAAATTCCAAATTTCACAAGTCTCGCTTTCCTATATTTAACGTGTTCACCAATGCTATAAAAACACATAGTCACTTTGCTCTATCATCAAGGTCCTTTGGTTTGGCTCCTAATTGAAGGCTTGCTCCCATCTGTCATAGATACAATACAGTATTGAAGGGTTTGGTTACATGTGGGCTCTCTAAAATATATGCTTTCTGTATACACAACCGCTTCCTGATTCCAGAATGAAATATGGGACAAATCATAATACAACCATAACCATAGCAAAAATAACGCGAAAATGGAACAAAGCAGCAAACTATGGAACTATCCACTTTCTCGCTGATTCACAATGCTTGGGCTAGGGGCACATGATAAATAAGATCCTGTCCTGGGCATATTATAACTCCTAAAGTGAGAGCGAGGGTGGTGTCAGGGAGGGCCTGCAGGAGGCTGTCTGCGTGATCCTCAGGGAGTCCTTCATCTTCTGGAACTTGCTGCTGCAATTTCTAAAATTATAGGTTTAAATTGGATTATTTCTAGAGTCTCTTCCCATCCAGCTCTAGGACTTAATTACTTTTAGTTGAGCTTCTCAGGCCCCAAATTTTAATCATTAATCCTTAAGTTACAAAATGGCCTCTGAGGCTGGGCGTGGTGGCTCATGCCTATAATCCCGGCACTTTGGGAGGCTGAGGTGAGAGGATCGCTTGAGCCCACGGGTTCGAGACCAGCCTGGCAACTTGGCAAGACCTCATCTCTACAATAAATTTTTTTTAAAAATTAGCCAGGCATGGTGGTGCATGCCTACAGTCCCAGTTACTTGAAAGGTTGAGGTGGAAGAGTCACCTGAGTGCAGTAGGTCAAGGCTGCAGTGGCCATGAGCGTGCCACTGTACTCCAGCCTATGCTACAGAGTGAGATTCTAACTCAAACAAACAAACAAAAAACAAAACAAAAAGGCAAAATGGCCTCTGAATTAACTTTCAGTTAACATTTATTGAGAATCTATTCTCAATAAATTCTGAGCACTGGCCAAAGAGCTTTCTGCTTTTCTGTGGGGTTGTCTGCAAATTAACCTATTAAAAACATGCAGCTGGGCTTGGTGGCTCAGCCTGTAATCCCGCGCCCTTGGGAGGCTGAGGTGAGTGAATTGCCTGAGCCCGCGGGTTCGAGACCCGCCTGGGCAGCGAGACCTTACCTCTACAATAAATCAAAAAATTAGCTGTGTGTGGTAGCGTGCGCCTGTAATTCTGGCTACTCGGAAGGCTGAGACGGAAGGATTGCTGGAGCCCAGCAGGCGAGGCTGCAGTGGCCGGGAGCGGCCACTGCACTCCAGTCTGGGCGACCGAGTGAAACTCCAACTCAAAAAAAAAAAACAAAAACAAACAATGAAAACATGCAAAAAAAATATGTACCATCATTTTAAAAAATTACTTGATCTTCAGCTCTTTGGGAGGCTGAGGTAAGAGGATTGCCTGAGCAATCCTTTGGAGGTTCAAGACCAGCCTGGGCAACTTGGCAAGACCTAATCTCCACCATAAATTAAAAAAAAAAAAAAAAATTAGCTGGGCGTGGTGGTACATGCCTGTAGTCCCAGCCACTTGGAAAGCTGAGGCAGAAGGATCGCCTGAACCCAGCAGGTCGAGGCTGCCTTAGCCATGAGCATGCCACTGCACTCCAGCCTGGGTGACAGAGTGAGACTCCAACTCAAAAAAAAAAAAATTACTTGATCTTGATCATAAGCCTACCACTCTGCTGGATGGACAGTACCTTATAGTATTCCAGTCGTCTTAAAGGTTATAACAGTCCTTTCATACCTTTTTTCTTCCCAAGATGGCATTTGGTGCAGGTTGGTTTGGCTCTGTCTTTGGGGGCTGATAGAGGGATGAGAAATCTGTAAGCCGATCCCCATCTCCCATTATCCTCTTTCAGAATGGTACCTTCCATGATCTGCCTCAGCACTGCCAACAGGGACTCTTCCAGAACCAAGGGAGAATTTGGAGGTCTAAACTTGGCAGGCACCCTTGCCACTCCAAAAGCCTAGCAATACTACATCAAGGCATTTCTTCCACTGCAGGATAGTACAAGGGACACATCATGAGGCAGACCCCCTCTAGAGTGACAAGTTATAAACGGCAAAACCTCCCTCCTTTGACCTTTCTTGCAGCCCATAACATTCTCCCTCTGGGATTTCACCTGGAGCCGTAGCACACATCTCCCTACCTATGTCTCCTGCCTTTTTCCCAGCTCTGTCTCCAAGTCCCCACAGTCTTCTGTTCTTTAAAGGGATGATAGCAGCTAGCAAGTGTTGAGAAATTATTGTAGACTAGGAACTGGACGAAGAACTTTCCATTTGTGGAACTTTCTACTATACCTTGGGACCTCCTGGGAAGTTTTAACAATCATAGATGACCAGTCCCATCCGAGGAGATTCTGAATGGGCATCAGGAATGTTAAAAACTTTCCAGATGAGTCTAATATGCAGTCCAAATTGGGAACCCCTGGAAGGCATTTGATGCATTCTTCTTTTTGCCGTAGCATTTACCCTGGTCCTTCTTTGCAGCTGTAATGAAAGATGTGGCTCTGGAAGAGAGACTCCGGCTTACTGACAAAGGACCATAAAGGAACAGATATTTCTAAAAAACATTATTCTTGTCCACATACATAATATACTCCTCAAAGCATTTTACAAATGAATGGTTTTATATTCAGCCTAGCTGATCTACAGAATCAAATAGTATTAAAAAGGATATAGGTCTGCCCATGCATTACCCAAACTAAAGTCAAAGAAGAAGATGGTACTAATTATCTATAAGCCACCCCTCGCCATTTTCCCATCACTTATCCCAGGATTATTCAACTATTGGGGGATTATTCCCCTTGGGTGGGTGCAGCTGACAACAGGTAACATTAATGAGTTAATTAATTTTTTATTTGACTACTGTAGACATCACTCAATGTTCCTAGCTAAGAAAAGTAAAGGAATCAGCCTGGGTTGCCAGGCATCCATAATCTAAACAGGAAGAATGTGCCAGCCATAGTAGACCCACCTTCTGGTCAGAGCTGAGACTTCTCATGGGGCTCCTCCCCTGGCCCTTTGAAAACATGGTGGCTGTCCATCAGAGTAGCCCGTCGCTGGTTCATTTCTTCTAGGGCCGCTTCATTAGCGGGAAGAGCCAGTCATTATTTCTCATTGGATAATGATCTCAATCAGTTATTTCCAATAACTGGTTAGTGGTGGGCTAATTACTATTATTTTGTTGTTGTTTTCGCTTTACCTTTTTGTCTTAGAGAGACAAAACGTAGAAATACAGAAAGCTATATCGTTTTTGTGACTAATTTGTGGGGACAAATACAATTTTATCTCAAATTCATCATACGTTATCAACCAAAATGTGCTAACTATGTAAGATATTTATTATGACTTTTACTTCTTTGGTTCTAAGAATAATAGTCTGTATGAACTTCCTATGCAGTATATGGTACTTTCTCTTTGCTTTCCTCATTTCATGATCATATACAGAAGTGACGTGACCATATACAGAGTTTTAAGAAATTTTTTATCAACCTTAGGGTTTATAAGAATTCTTTCTTTCAAAAATGTTTAATAAGGGCATAGTTCTGATAGGAAATATAGGATATGTGCACAAATATTTATAATGCAAGATTGAAAGAAATTAGCAAGGGCTATAAGAAAGTTACTCTTAACATGGGTGAGGAAGAGAGATGAGAGACAGAGACAGAGTCTGAAAGCAGCAGATGAGGAAATGAACAGAGGGGTCCAACCTGAGAGACATCTAAGAGGAAGAAACAAAATTGCAAATAGCTGTTCACTTTCAGCACAGCAGGTGGATGCAGTAAAGGAAATAAAGGTCTTAATACTGATGTTTGTACAGAGAGTCCAAAAGACCTTTACTATTTAGTTGACCGTGTGTCTAGACCACTGCATATATGCTTACAAATAATTATTTAAAATAAAATATAAGCCGGACTTGGTGGCTCAGCCTGTAATCCCGCGCCTTTGGGAGGCTGAGGTGAGTGGATTGCCTGAGCCCGCAGGTTCGAGACCCGCCTGGGCAGGCGAGACTTCATCTCTACAATAAATCAAAAAAATTAGCCGGGTGTGGTAGCGCGCGCCTATAGTTCCTGCTACTTGCCACTGCACTCCAGTCTGGGTGACAGAGTGAGACTCCAACTCAAAAATAAATAAATAAATAAAATAAAATAAATACTTTTATTTACATCTTTATTTTGATACGTGTTGCTTACCAATCATTATCGTAGAAATCTCATTTTGCTACAAGAACATAACAACCAGTGTGTGAAAATAAATCCTCAAAATTCTCACAGGTAGAGCCTGATAGACTTTTCTTCAATTTTATAAAAGCTAACTTTACAAATATAAACCGAGAAGTAGGAGACACCAGTTAAAACCGTGGGTTCTGAAACTGCATTCTGTGGGTTCTAACTGTCTCACTTACTACTGGTATGAACTGATATGGACTTGAGCAAGTTGTTTAAATTCTTCTCTGTTTTTTTTTTTTAGTTAGTAAAATGAGGAAGATAATGATGATTGTACCTAGTGTTTGAGTTCGTTGTGAGAACAACCTAAGTCAAGTACATAGAACAGTGCCTAGCCATAGTAGGCACTCAATAAATATTATATTTTATTTCAGTAAGTCTTTTCTAGTAGTGGCATTGTTATCTCCATCCAGATTTAGAGATCTTTATTTTATTAAAGAGTGACTTGGTAAGATTCGTTTGATACAATGTGGACGTTGGAGTTTCTGAGAATGAATTCATCCGCAGGAATTTGAGTTTGAGTGGCAGCGCTATGTTTGAATGGCGAGAGATTGGCTTTTAGAACTGGATTTGGAAAGGCCTGGTGTGCGTGGTTCCCAATCCCCGAATCCCATCTCTATGATTATAGCATGAAATGGACAAGTTCATCCCAGTAGTCATGTTTCTTAGTGCCCTGAAGACCACTGGGGTACCCTTACCAGGGTCTTGGCACTCTATCTTGAATGAGTCCCTTGAGTGATGAGAACATGCCTCTTCTCTAACAGAAATCGCCTTCTTTCTTCCCTTTCTTTCTCTTCTGTGTGTAACAGTGGTAAGAAGATGGATTAAGATTGCTTTTGTTTGCTCATATCTGGTGGCTCTTAAGAGAAGGGATATGCTTCCACTTCTGCCTTTGGCTTAGGAAATGAGACTTTAACCAAGTTAAAATGCAAAGATTGCTATCTGAAGAGTAAAGGAAACAGTGTATGTGAAACTCAGGTGTCTGGCACATAGTAAACACTCAATAAATGGTAGCTATTTTGAGCGATTTTTCAAAAGTGTAATGAGAGTAAGCAAGTAGAGACCTTGAATAAAGAAATCGTTCAAGAATCTTGGCAATATGCCAGAGAGGGATATAGACTGAGAGAGCTTTTTAATTTTACTTACTCGTTTTATATTCATTTTAAAGATGGGAGATATCAATATAAGTATAACTTTATTGAAGCCACATTTCACACATCAATTTTCTTGTTTTGTATCACATTAAGAGAAGCACATCCAGACAGAAAAATGTGTCTTTACTGATACCTCTTATGTGGGCCAAAGTAGATCCAAATCATTCCCTGGGCAATATCCCATTTCTCACAACCCATCCTCTTTAGAACAAGCCTCCCTGCTCCTTTGCTTCCCTTTTAAGGTTTTTTCTTCCTCTTCCTTCTCTCTTCCCGCTGCTCTCCTGACACCCAGCCTAGTGTTTTGTGTGCACAGCAACTTCTCTTTTTCTTAAGGTCCTTAGCTTTTCCTCCGTGGTCATGGTTTCTCCTGTCACAAAGGCTAATGGGATCAAGACAGGAGTAAGGGTAAAAATAATCTGATAGAATGAGGTCTTTAAAAGGGATGGATTGAGAGTCCAGGTGAGGAATTAGCTTTGGGCTGCAGGACACTTGATTCTGCAGAGGAACCAGAGAAGCAAGAAGAGTGTGGCACAGCAGACACTCATGAAGGGATCAGAAAGTTGGGAAAGCTCCTGACCAATGCCTCTAGTGTTTCCTATGAAAAAGAGAAAAAGGAGAGATGAAGCGCTTTGATGGTGTTAAACAAAAATTATGGGAGGCCATTGTCTTGGGCTGAGTTCTTGCACTCAGCCCCAACAGACCAGACCAAATAAAAATGGAGTCACTCATGCTAACTGCCACATCATCAAACTGAAACATGAGGGAAGCAGATAGATTTCAAAGTAGACCCTCTTTTCCCCCTGAAAACAGGAGATTCCAGTCTTCCTGAATCAGCATAGAAAGGAAGTCCCCTCTACTCTAATCCTTACAAAAATGTAACTTGAAGTAACCTGATATTAAGCAATCAGGGTTTTTTTTCCCCCTGATGTTCTGTTTCCTTGTTCCCGCCTTACAAAACCCACTGTTTTGCCACTGCCCGGTGGGAGCTCTCATTCTATTTTATAGAAGAGAAGCTGCTGGCTTCATGAATTGCAAATGAAAGCCAACTCGATCTATAAGTAAATCTGTTGTCATTTTGTCGTCTGACCATGGAGAGGAATTGAAGTGCCAGCACAGCCACGAACGGTAGGGAAGAAGCGGCTGATGCGCCCCCGAAGGATCTCCAGGCTGCCTCGAAAGTCTAGGAACAGGAAAAGGGAAAAATGGATCTTATAAGGGATGAGAGGAGTAAAAAAATAGGAAAATAATGATTACAAAATGAAGGCAAGAAAAGACCTAAACGATGTCATGGAACAAAAAAGTAAAGGCACAATTACTTCGAGGTGTACAAGTGAGTGAGTCAATTAGGAAGTGAGCGGCATTTCCTGTGTTTTACATTCTTGGGCCATCTCCTTACTCCCTCATCCCGTCGGGATTAAAGGCTTTCATTAAAGTCTGCCGTCCTGTTTTCCCATTCCACGGGTATAAAGAAATAAAGAACATGATGGGGAGATGGTGGGGAGGAAAGCAAAAAAAAAAGAACATGCTGAATGGAATAGCTATATTTTGGGAGTACCCAGGGGCTGGTAAAGTAAGAAATGTGACTGTTTACCTGCTTTTCTATTTTTCTCATTCTTTCTTTGTCCTTGTCGTCTCTTTTCTATGTTCTTATTTCTTCACCTATTTTAAGTGTTTTAAGATTTCCCACTACGTGTTTTTTTTATAAGGTTTTCCTCCACGTATTCATTCCCTAGGCTTTCCTTTTTACTTGAATGTGTTAAGCATGAACCTCAGGAAATAAGAATATGGGGAAGAAGGATTGCAAAAGATTAAAAAAAAAAAAAAAGAAATTTAAAAAAATTTATGTTGGCCGGGCTCGGGGGCTCAGCCTATAATCCTGAGTTTTGGGAGGCCGAGGTGAGTGGATTGCCTGAGCCCACGGGTTCGAGACACACCTGGGCAACTTGGCGAGACCTCATCTCTATAATAAATTTTTTTAAAAATTAGCTGGGCGTGGTAGCGCACACATGTAATTCCAGCTACTTGGAAGGCTGAGCAGAAGGAGCGCTGGAGCCCAGCAGGTCGAGGCGGCGGTGGCCGGGAGCGGCCACTGCACTCCAGTCTGGGTGGCAGAGTGAGACTTCAACTCAAAAACAACCAAAAAATTTATGTTTACCTCAGAAAATATAGTGAGTCCATTATAGATATACCTAGAGATCAATATCTGCTTTTAAAAATAATAGGAAATTTTGGAGTACTTAAGTGATAAGCAGCTTTTCAAACCCCTTAATTATCTTATCCTCATTTTATTTTGGATATTAAATTTTACACAGTTTTCAATGTTAAAAAAAGAAATTAGAAGAAATTTGCTAATGAGAAATTGGAAGTTTTAGAATGAATCGACAATATATGAAACGGAAAAATGGGGAGAGAAGCAGAACAAATATAAGATATGAAATAAAGGTAGAAATTAAAAATAATTCAGGAAATAAGGAAATGAAAAAAATTAAGGAATATGTATGCTTTCAATGGATACTATAAAGCAAATTTGGGTTTTATATTTCTTCCCTCCCTCCTCCCACCAATAACCCTAATAGTTATTTTTAAGTTATAAATAATTTTTTACTTATTGACTTTACTCTTCTGGTCATCCCATCTGGGAAAAGAACATAAAAACTTGCTGCTTACACATGAGGCAAAGAGCAATTTAATGAAAAAGTTGAGGAAGGAAGAAAGTGCACGTTTTCATGAATAAACTTCTAAATGACTTGGTCAATCTGGAGAGTTCACATTTTATATATTAGAGCTTCATTTAAAAAAAAAAAAGACTTCTCGTGTTTTCATGTTTTTCTCATTAAGGCTAAATTCACTCCCATTTCTATCCATTCTATTTTCCGTATTTACTACAGCCCTTCAGACGAATACATGCCACAGACAGATGCAGCATGAACTGTTACAAAACACAGTGACAGGAATTGATCTTTTCCACCAAGGAAAACCCTTTATTCCACAAGAGCTAGAGACATGCCGCTTGGACTTGATGGAAAACCCGTGTGGGTAGCATGTGACTCCTGCTAGTCCATCCCTTTTGTCCCACAAGGTGTGCTAGCCTATTGGAGTATTTATTTGGTTTTCTCCAGACTGTTCCGTTCTGATTCTGGCTGAAATCATGCAAGTGGAATGCACTTGAGTGGGTGGAAATAATGTGGGTAAAATGATAACGTTCATATGTTTGACTTAAATAATGAAGCTTACATTGAGCCTACAGTGGTTAAATTCATTCTAGGTCAGGCCATCTGCTGTCCCAAGGCATATTAGATTTGCTTCACATAAGTGGTCTTAATATGTGAAAATGATAGAAAAATAACTAATTAATCAACTATTACTTTGTTTTTCCATCCATCTTTCCCCTCACATTTAAAGACTCACTGTGTTCTTGCTGTCAAAAACAAATAGCTCCTTGCATCTGGTTTTTTTTAAGGTACAAGAGTAGTGTCAAAAATGGCTACCAGCAGAGTATGGTGGCTCACACTCGTAATCCCAGCACTTTGGGAGGCCAAGGTGAGAGGATCACTTGGAGCCCAGGAGTCTGAGACCAACCCGAGCAACATAGTGAGACTTCATCTCTACAATAAATAAACAAATAATTAGCCAAGTGTGGTGGTGCATGCCTATAATCCCAGCTGCTCAGTGGCTGAGATGGGAAGATCAGATGAGTCCAGGAGGTCAAGGCTGCAATGAACTAGAATCATGCCACTGCACTCCAACCTGGGTAACAGAGTGAGACCCTGTCTCAAAATAAATAAATACTTGCTGCCATTTATTGAGCACTTACTTTGTGCCAGATGCTGTTTGGATATTTTATCTTTTTGGCAAAAGAGATTTTGAAAAACTCTTAAGGTAGCTATTGGTCCTATTTTATAAACTGTAAAGCTGAGACTTAGAAAACATTAAAGTTCTTGTCCGAGGCCCCATGCCTATTTAGGGCCTTATGTGTACTCACCCCATTCTTTCTACCACATGCTGTCTCAATGTGGCATAAACCCACCTTGCTGGTTGAGCTAGGGAGAATGCAGTAGAAGTCTGTACATGGAGAAGAAATAATTTTCTCCTCTTTCACAGAGAATGAGAAGTTGCTTTTAATGAAATGCGTGCAGAAATCTGGAACTTATACTTGATGAAGGGCCGTGGTGTCACTGTCTCTGGAAAGAAACAGGGAAAGAAAACTGGGCCCATTTTTTAAAAATCGGTATATCGCTGAGAGCTTATTTGGAGCAAGAGAGGAAGAACTGGACTTTGACTCTCTTCACATGCCTCTTGAAGTATTTTACCATAATCAGTGTGGATCATTTTAAAGACAGCCAAAGGATGAAAGAAAAACATCCATGTTTGCACCTTTTATTTAAAGTGTAGTGGTTTTAGATGTTTCCTTTTTCCCTTCCATGGCCTGTAAAATACTGTTTCTAGACAGCTCAATGAAGTTTTTTGGGGGTTTTTTTGTATTACATCTTGGCTCCTTCCTGAGGACTTCTGCTTTTCCAATGACTGCTGGTGCACAAGGATAATAAAGCCAGATTCATGCAATGATTGCGTCGCTTGGCCCGCTGCTCGAGACTTCTGACAGGTGGCAGGTAGCATGTTCTTCCTTGCAGAGTGCCTTAGAAGATGACAAATTTTTTTTTTCACTTTTATCTGAATTTATTTCATGCTGAATTTATTCCTGACTAGCTTTTAAAACTGAAAAGTTGACATGATCCAGTATGTGTTTTCCAGCCTGGCAGATACGGAAGAATGACTTAAGTTCAGAGATACATGACTTCTTTAAGAAGTTGGGAAAGAACACATCTTTGTGTTGTAAACTCTAGCAATGACCATGCTACCAGTTGCCAAGCCTACTGCCGCATCTCATAGCCTTACCACATGTAACTTTCTCATTCCGAATTGTTTGGAAATTTTAATTTTGCCAGAATGCTGGCAGGAGTGATGACTCCAAATGCATGTCTAAATTTAGCCACTTTCCCTTTTAACTGTGGTAAGATGACTTTTTTCTTTCTTTTTTTAATAGTGAGAACTACTTTAGGTTGGGAAGAGTGGGAGGAATGTTTGTTTTGGAGAACTTCTACAGGCACATGGAATCTTACAGTACAGCAAGGAAAGAAATATCAGTATCTCCAAGAAACAAAGGGGCCATAAAATCCAGAGCCTGTTTAGGGATATGTTAATGGCAGGAAGGAGACCAGGGCTTCGGGATATATCCTGAATATGTGTGAGACTGGATTATGAACAGCATCACAGTGTGCTTCTTGTGGTTTCCTTGAAATTACCCCTCAGCCCTACTGAACACTTAGTGGAAAGAGATCCCAGCTAACCAAGTTCTAAGTTGTGTCGAGCAATGTTCATTTTAACACAGCTCTATGAGGCTGGGCCTCTTTCTAGGAGGGATTTCCAGAAGGTTGCCAGGTGCCAAATTGAAGGATGGCAAATTCACAGAGGGAACACGTGAAAACTGCAGTAGAAACACACTGAAACAGAACACCAAGCAATAGAACATAGTTGAGGGTAAATGTGGACTAATGACCCTTATGTTCTATCCTTAGACATTTCCTTAAATGAGGTAGAAAGGGACGGCTAGACTAAGTTCCATTTCTGGCCCCACCACATACATACTGTCCCCTTGGGAATTCCATGAATACACTGAGATTAACTTTCCTAATCTGTTAATCCTATATTTAACAGGGCTGTAGGGTTTTGTGGGGGAAGGGGTTATTCAATAAGGTAACTTCAGTTACAAATGGAATCACCTATACTTTCTTGTATCCATTGTCTTTTCTGAATTTTTGGGGTAGTTTCCTGTTGTTACTCTTTGGATACGGAGCAGTGGGAAGGGGAAGACAGAGCCACCAGAGGATAAAGACGTTTTTCGCTTTGAGTACATGGAATTCTGACATTCATTTGTATGAAGTAGGCCCAGGACAGAGAGAGATTTCTCTGATCATGGAGCGATCAGCTGACCACAGAGATCAGCCAAGCCAGCCCAGACCAGAACTGCCCAGCCAACTTAGAGAATCATCAGACGTTTGAAAAAGTGATTGTTACTTTAAGCCACTGCATTTCAGGGTTGTTTGTTACTGAATAATAAATGACAGATGGGAGACTTTTGAGGTGATGGAACTATACCGGTTGACTATCCCATTTGACTGGTGTCAGATCCTGCACTAATCAAATATTTGCCACAGCAGGACTTTTTTTAAGCCCAAAGACTCTGCCCCACTTGGAGGAACAAATGTAGAGTAGCTTTTTTTCCAACTAGAGGGAACTTGAGGGCCTGTGAGGCCGAGTTCAGGATGGAGAAATACAGTTACGTTTCTGTACCTTTGAATATCTTTTCACATAAATTGAAAGCAGTGCTCCTCAAACTTTACTGTGCCTATGAACCACCTGGGGTGTGGGTAATGTAGTTCTTGTTCAGTAAGTCTAGATGTCTAGATTGCACCCCAGATTCTGCATTTCTAACAGGCTACCAGGGAATGCCGAGCGTGTGCCGCACTTGGAGTAGCAAGGTTTTACGTTACCAGATGCCTGGTACCTGATCATGGTAGAGGATACTCAGCAAATGTCAGATCCTTCCTCTTCCAATGCCTTCATCTCTCCCTTTTGCAAAACTCCGTCATAGCCAAGGAGTTGTCGCCACCACTGTGACATTTCTTTGCCTCCTGTGACCTCAGGAGCACTCTCACCATCCACTGGACTCTGCGTGGGTCTCTGATGTTCTTCTCATTAAACCCAGCAGGATTCTTTTCCAGTGCTCTCTCTCCTTGACATCTCTGCTCCTTTTGTCACTGTTGGCCTCTTCCTTACTCTGGAAGTGTTCTCCTCCTATTGTTGTGCTTACTGAGTTCTGATCCACTTCCACACCTCCTGGATCACATTATTCTCTTTCCTCGTCTTTCTACCGTGTCCCTTTCTCTTCCTTGTCAACATCTTGCAGAGAACCGCCTCTATGCACAGTTTCTACATCTATGCTTTTGACCTTTATCTCCCAATCTTTTGTGTTCACTAGGTAATAATCAGTCACTGAACTTCTCCTACAGTGACCACTCCCTGGAGATACAGACGAAAATATTGTGTTTTCTCTCTTCCAAAGCACTTTTGAGGTGATGGAACTATACTGGTTGACTATCCCATCTGACTGGTGTCAGATCAAGTGGGCACAGGTTACAGTAAAGTGTGGTTGGGCAGAGGCCATTGTGAAAGACCTAGGCTATTTTTCTCTTTCATCCAATATGGAAAATATGATCCACCAACTTTTCAGCCTAAACCCTTCTTCAGAAATGACTCTTTGCTTGCCTTTCTTGAGCAGTTAATTCCGTCTTTATCTTCTTTGCAGTCTGAGTTGTCAATTGCCAGACATCACTGGAGGGCAAGGATGGTGTTACTAAGCATCTCCACTAAAAGTAATGAGGAATTTACTCTTCTGTGGGATTAAAAGATTTTGTCTTTCTTTTATGTTGCTCCTTGAGATTGCTTCAATAGTACCTTAGTTATAATAAATGTCTGAACCAAAAAATGCTGTATGTTTACTTACCTTTAATTTGAAGAATATATGATAACAAAAAACTCTAGTTTCTTTGCTCTCCTTTTAGACTACCTTTTCCGTACAAGAGTCCCACAAGATTTTGGTAATGTCTGTTGTAAAATGAATATTAAGTTTTAACTTCAACTCTGAAATGAATCATTATTCACCTTTAAAACTTCATCCCTCTTTTTGCAAAGCACAAAATTAATTTTTAAATCCTTGATTCATGATGAATTGTGGTTTTCCCCACTACAGTAGTGTTTGGCTGACATTTCACTTTACGCTTGTCACATTTATAGTCCCAAACTAGCAACACATGGTGCAGGAAGGGAGTTATAGGCAATGGGTGGCAGGATTTGTTTTAAATGATGTGAGAATGTCGGTTACTCATTCTTTTTTCTCAAGTAGCTTTCCCTCCACCTGCATCCTCTCTATTTCAAGCTCAGATGATAATAATAATTTTATGGTAGCATATAAATGCCAGCAAAGTCAAAGAATGTATAATAAAATGAGCATCCGAAAACCATTAATTCATAATATCTGTGCTTAACTATTTTTTAAAAATCAGCAATATATTATTTTAGTTCTAACTGCTTTCCTCTATGTTGTAGAAATAGTTCACTGTCTAAAATGGTTGTTTGATAAAGAGTGCTAAAGAATGTCATCTTAAGCAAAGTTGAAAATACACTTGGTTCATAGAAAATGATCACTGGTTCTACCATTTCAAAATAAAGGCAACAAAATGACAAATTGCTGAGTGGTTTGATATGGTTCGATTTGATATGTTTCGGCTTTTTAGCCCTCTGTGATTTCCCAGCCATGACGGTTAGTGGTAAGATAATTACTGGAACCAGCATAATTAGGGACTGTATCACATTCAAGACCCTGAAGTACTTGGGTTCAGAATTATTTCTCTGTTCCAAGGTAGCAGCATGCATCCCCACAAATTTGCTATCAGACTTCCTTATGAAAATTTTAAAGTGTGTCTTTCCTTTGCAAAAACCTTGAGTGTTTCCTTACTTCATAAGATGACTCTCTTGTTTGTTTATGCTTGATAGAATGTTTAACTGCACTCGTGTCAAAATTTTGCCTAGTTTTACCTGAAATTGCCTTTCTTATCTGCTTAGCTAGTAACCCGATCCAGCTCCTTCACTTTGTGATATTTTAGGTTGAATTACACTGTATTCTGCATACAGGCATGCTATATCCTTTCATATTTCCCTTTTTGACATTTTAAGATCCATTTAATTTCTTTGCTATTTTAGAATTCTTCTCAGCAGACCTTCTCACTTATTTTTGATTACTGTAAGGATAGACGCCAACATAAAAAATAATTTTATTGTGAAACATTTAAACTTATAACATGTATAGTAAAAACATAATATCAAGAAATAAATAGCTCACCCACTCGTGTGCCCATTGCCAAGTGTCTCCAGTCTTAACGACATAGAGTAATGATACCACTGAATTCTCCTATGCAGCCTTACTCTGTTTCATTCCCTTCCCTCCCTGGAGGTATCATGACCCTAAAGATACATGAATGTTTCTAAATTAGTATTAAATTTGTAGGCATCTATACATCACATATAGTATTATATTTTAAAATTTCATTTCGCTTAATAGATAACATTACAAAACTTGCTTTTCTTCTCTTGAAATCATATTTTTGAGATTTACCCACGTTGACACATATAATTCTCATCCATTTTTTTCATTTATTATCTTTCTGTTGATTCTGAATTTTAGTGCATTATGGTCAGAGAACATTATCTGGATGATAATGATTCTTTAGATTCTCTTTAAGCTATATTTCAGGGTCATTTTTTTTTGTAACTGTAAGCTTGAAAAGTCTATTCACATCCGAAGTTGGGTGTGGGGATTGGTTGTTCACATTTTGATCTATCAGTTGAATCGCACATGCTTTTGAAATTTTCTTCTAAAATTCTCAGTTATTTCTTATGATTCTGAAAATTTTGCCATATGTATTTTGAAGCTATATTATTAAGTACATAAACATTCATAATTGTTGTATCTTTCTAATAACGGATTTGTACCTTTTTCATATGTAATTTCCTTCTTTAGGCCTATTAATACAATACTTTAAGTTTATTTTGTTTGATATTTAACGTGAATAGGCATCTTTTATTTTGAATAATATTTGCCAACTGTTTACTTTTTTCATTCCTATACTTTCAACCTTTCTATATCATTGAGTATTATACTCTTTTCTAAACAGATATCTAACTTTTGTTTTTTTGTTTTTTGGGGGTTTTTTTGAGTTGGAGTCTCACTCTGTCACCCAGACTGGAGTGCAGTGGCACGCTCCTGACCATCACAGCCTCAACGTGCTGGGCACCGGCGATACTTCCGCCTCAGCCTTCCAAGGAACTGGAACTACAGGCACGTGCTACCACACCCGGCTAATTTTTTGAATTATTGTAGAGATGAGGGCTCGCCAAGTTGCCCAGTTGGGTCTTGAACCTGCAGGCTCAGGCAATCCACTCACCTCAGCCTCCCAAAGCGCGGGATTACAGGCTGAGCCACCGAGCCCAGCTGCTTTTGTTATTTTAATCTAATCTAATAATTTCTATTTAATAAATGTCATATGTTTACATTTATATTTATTAATGATTTATTTGTGTCTATTTGTACATTTTTTATTAAACTTTGTCTTGCTAAAACTTAATGTTATCTTACTAATGGTGTTTCTAATTATTTTCTGTTTATCAGAATTGCTGATTTATGACACTGAGCCTTAATTGTTTTGATTTGTCCTGCAAATTATTATTATTATTATTATTATTAATATTTTTTATTTTAAAATTGTGGGGCACAATTCAGGGTTAGGTATACAAATATTCATTGTGCAGGTACCCTTGTTGATGAGGTGTGCCCCACTTTCCCCAGGCAGATTCCCACTACTGCCAATCTCACCTCCTCCCCACCCCCCACCCCTGCAGTTTCCCACTATTGTCAATCCTTTTCTTATAATATTAGGATAGTTGTTCAGGGTCCACTTATGAATGAGAACATGTGATACTCAGTTCTTTGTTTCTGTGAAAGATTACTCAGTATTAGAGACTCTAAATCCATCCAGGTTGCTGCGAAGTTCATAATTTTGTTCTTCTTTATGGCTGCGTAATAGTCCATTGTGTATATGTACCATATTTTTTTTATCCAGTTCTCTTTTGATGGGAAGCATGGTTGGTTCCGTGTTCTTGCTATTGTGAACAATGCTGTAATAAACATATGTGTGCAGGTATCTTTTTTATAGAGTGATTTGAGTTGTTTCAGGTTTTTCCCAGTAGGGGAATTGCGGGGTCATATGGAAGGTCAATTTTTAGAGTTTTTAGGAATTACCACACTGTTTGCCACAGAGGCTGTATTTGTACACTCTTAATGTGTATTTTATATTGAACAGATTTTCCTTTGCTGCTTTTTTTATTGCTTCCTTTCCAACCTTTTCGTTTTCTGAATTTTCACTATTTTACTTTTTCCCCCCTCTACTGGTTTGGAAATTATCCTATTTAAATATTTCATTGGGTGACACTGACTTTTTTTTTTAATTGGAGTTTCACTCCGTCACTCAGACTGGAGTGTAGTAGCACGCTCACAGCCACCCCACTGTCAGCCTGCTGAACTCAAGAGATCCTCCCGCCTCAGCCTTCCAAGTAGCTGGAACTACAGGAGCATGCTATCATGCCTGGCTCATTTTCTTCATTGATTACAGGAATGAGGTCTCACCATGTTGCCCAGGCTGGTCTTGAACTTGCAGGCTCAAGCAATCCTCTCACCTTGGCTTCCCAAAGTGCTGGGATGACAGGCTTGAACCACTGCACCTGGCCCAACATTGACTTTTAAATCCTATATTTGGCTTCAGTAAACTTAAATAAACTTCAGTAAAATTAATCAATATTTCTACCTTTCCCAAATGATACTGACATCTTAGACTTCTTTTTACTCAAATCTCCCTCATTTCTTTCTTTCTGTCTCTCTCTCTCTCTTTTTAAGAAATGGAACAGTTTCAAATTCTTTGCTTAATTCCAGAAATATAAAGACTTCCTCATGGATATATATCAATCATGTAATAAATTACTTCAAGAACTGCTTTCCATTATCTTCTAGAAGATATAAACTGGTTAATGCACATAACTTGGCTAGGCACAGTGGCTCATAGCTGTAATCCCAGCAAGTTTTTAGGCCAGGTGGGAGGACTTCTTGAGCTCAGGAGTTTGAGACCAGCCTAGGGAACATAACCAGACCTCAACTCTATTAAAAAAAAAAAGACCAGGTATGGTGGTATGTGCCTATAGTTCCAAATACTTTGGAGGCTGTGGTGAAAAGAACTCAGGAGTTTGAAGCTAGGTATCCATGACAATGTTATTGCACTCTAGCCTGGGCAACAGAGTGAGACCCTGACTCAAAAAAAAAAAAATGTACATAATTCTAGTCCAGTTCAGTCACCAATTAAAAAATGTGTACTTAGCATTAATTGTATTTCCAGAATTGTGCCAAGTATACTGAGGCATAGAATAAAGTTACCCAGTTTCCTCATTTATCAAAATGACTATTCTACTTTCTAATTATTGAAATCATTTCTCTCAGAGTTAGTTCAGCCAGTTGCATTATAGTTCTTATTAGGAATCAAACTCCATAATTGTTATGGCTTCACCTGTGTCATAGACCCTAAGTGTGGGAGGTATTCATATGTAATATGTAGAGATAAAACTTCATGACAAGCCTAGAAAAAGATATATCTATTTCAAGTCACACATTCTTCTCATCAATATATTAATTTCAGAACATAGCAGTTAATTTTTGGTCAGTACGTCCCAAATAAAAATACAGATGACCATCAAATTAGTATTGGAATGAAAGGGAAGTTTCATAAAGAGAAAAATGATTAAAATTACAATCTTACATGAAATAGCTTTTAAGAGCAAATATTTGGAGACATATAACTGAAGACTCCCCACAGAGAAACACAGATTCCCTCTCCACAGTGATAGCTCTGATCTTATGTGTTTATCTATAGCTTGCATTGTTCCAGAAAGGGCTTTTAAAAAATAAAATAATATGTGCAATGAGATCAAATAAATCATAAATAAAAAAGAATATGTGCAGTGAGATCAAATAAATCATAAATGAGTATGTTATGATGTTGGGGCAAGATAAAAATTAGAATGTTTAATTTAAGCCAGAACTTAGCAAAATATCTACCATGAAGTCCTATCCATTTATTAGAAGCAAGATATAAATTTGGATCTCGATTTTCTAGCAGCTAAGGCAAGAGCTAGGGGGTTTATTTATGTCATTTATAGTGTTCATGAGATTTTAAAAAAATTACTTAGGGAAAACAAACCATTTCTGGCACAGAGACCAGGAAGTAATTTTTCCTCTGGGCAATCATGAAGCATGAAAATGTAGGACATGGTCATCTCAACAACGAACACAGTCGATTCTGCAATAAGATGCACAGGTGTCTTCAGGACAACGAGAGGCATCATGAATCAACAGGGCAGTCTGTGATATTGAATCCTAAATGGATCTGAATTTGTTGGACTATCTTTCATGCAACCTAGGCTTCGAGTCTCTCAGTCAGCCTTTGCTTACGTTCTGCACAACAGTAACCATGAGATTCTTTACCCTGTATTAGCATCTGGAGTGCAGCTATCCTCCCTGTTAGTGAGAGTGCAAAACCACATGCTGTAACAATCAGCTGCACTGGGTCTGGCCAACATCCTCTCAGGAGTGTTGACAAACTCCCAAGAAGAACAACTCAGGAGTTCTCTTCCCCACTCCCCCATGGAGCGAGGGAAACCAAGATACCTGTGTTCAGCACTCACGTTTTCTAAAGACACAACTCAAAGTCCACGCTAGCCTCAGATAAATACACAAAACACTCACAGTGGAGCACCCACAGAACTTTAACCTTTGCTAATGTAAGGGAGACTCTCCAAGAAAGCTCTCCAAGATAAACAGGGTTGGATAATAAAGTATGCTGAGATAACCAGAGGTGTTAATTTGTTTATGGTTGTTAACTATAGGCTAGAAGTGGGGGTCATCTAATGAAAATGATTGCTTTGGCTGTAAGATAAATGATCTACATGAACACTTCTTCCTGGCAGTCATGAGTGAGTTGGGTCTCTTGTCGATTCACACCATTTCTATTTAATAACAGCAAAACTGTATTTGGAGGTAAGGATCTCATTTATTTTGTTGAACCCAAAACATTGTGGGCACCTTTGATAACTAAATTCTGGTCTCTTTTCTTTTCTTTCTTTCTTTTTTTTTTTTTGCCCTTTCCTCATCAAAATTCTGATGTTCAAATCGACTTTCTTTACTTTTTCAGATTTTAAAAAACGTTTCAATATAATACCTAGTACAATTACTAGGGAAATTTTTTGTGAGAATTACAGCCTGTTACAATAGTTGGCTAAGTTTTATAAAATTACATTATGTTTACTTACTCTAGAATTCTATAAGAAAAAGTATTGACGATTATTTGTATTAGGCAAGATGTTCAGAATATAATTGGTCTTTTTTTTTTTAGACAGAGATCCTGAATGTGGTTTTCTAAACTCTCTATGCAAAATCATTCTTACTTATTATGTTTGCATAAGTCAATGTTAACATTTCATTTACACTTAGATGAACAAAAAAGTTCATTGGGCCACCTGTAATAAGATATTTCTTCCTTTCGAATATCACTGTTATGATTAATGAAACCTTAATTGAGGAACTCCCACAAGACAAATAGAAAGCCCTTCATTATGTGCATGCTGGAACTGACCACTGAAAGCTCTCTAGTTTCCAGTTTTACCAGAAATTTTGGCTTGATGGTCTTTCTTTAGAGAGGGGCACAATCTCCTCAAGAAAGAAGTTTAAAACTCCATTTTCCTTTAGCAAAAGTAGACATGTTTTTTCTTTAAAGTATTTTAATTTTTACCCAAACTTACATACTAACAGGATTTTACTCTAATTTCCAGAAAGAAAAGTCATCCTTGGAGAGAATGTTTGGAAATTTCCTGCAAAAAAAAACCATACTAAAATGTCAGATATAAATAATTGAGCTATGGCATTCTCTGGCCAACATATTCACTGGCACAGGAACTATTCTTTATAACAATTTCTATTCTTATGCTTAATATTTCATGCGTCTTCCAGAATCAATGTTTGGGAGTAGATTTTTGTCTTACAGACCATTTTTTTAAAGTTTTTAAAGGAGTTTTAATAAGAAAGGGAGTGTGATTCAGCAGAAAAGACAGTGACCAGAGACTCAGATGATTTCAGTTCAAGTCCTGAATTAGCTACTTCCTATCTTACTTTGGGCAAATCACTTAAAGTCTGAGTCTCAGTGTCATTTTTTTGTTACAAATGCGATTAGTAGTTGTGGTCCTACTGCCTTACAGTGATGTGATGTATGGGAAAACGTTTAAACTATGTAATGTCAACATGCCTCTTTTAGTAACATGTGTCTCATAAGGTGGCACTCACTAGCCCAGCATCATGGTACTGGAAAAAAAAGAACACTATAGTAGGTTGTTTAAGAAGGCTTCCATGGTCCAAACTATCATGCAAACAACGGCATCTTAACATCTACTCTCCAACAAGCTTCACTTTGTTAACCCTACTCCTTAATTCAGCCTGGCAGGCCCTAGAAACTGGCTACTTATTTCGCTTTCCTTGATTGTGCTTGGCATTCTTACAGCATGTTTCCCTGCCCGTAACCCTTACCTTCATCTCTGTTATTTACTGTTTTTGAAACTTCTGTCACTGGCCCCTCCGTTCTGAGCTTCCATTTCAGGCTACTTGTGTTTATGTATTATAGTAGGCTAACTGAATTAAGAAATCATAGAGAGAGATATCAGTCTTCCATCCTTTTCTCCTTCCAGCACTTTGGTGCCTGCTTTTTTTATTTCCCAGTAGAAAACCAGGTCTTTGTCTCTGCCAGTCTTAGGCTACACACAGCTGTTCACATACTACCTAGGGCACAAAGATGTTTTACTTTCATCTATGTTTGACTTCTCAGTTCAGGACACTTACTGACATTTGTCATATTCCAGGCACAATGCTTTGTGCAAGGAACATATATATTCCCTCTTAGAGTCCTTAGAGTCTACTTGTAGAAAGGGTTTCTGTTTTGAGTATTCCACCCAGTTTGTAGTGAATGAATGAATGGGAAATGAAACAAGAAACCTTTAAAGTTCATCCTAATTTATGAAGTCAATGAATCTATGATATATATTCAAGATATAAGTATTATTATGGATTATGCACATATATACCATGCTATTTATTTATTCATTTATTTTTATTTTTAATTTTTATTATAAAGATGTGGGGTACATTTCAGAGTTAGGTATATAAACATTGACCATGCAGGTACCCTTGTTGATGAGGTGTGCCCCTCCCTCCCCTAGCAGTTTCCCTCAACTGCCCATCCCACCCCCCTCCCCTGACAATTTCCCACTACTGCTAATTGCTTTCTTATAGCATTATAATTGTTCAAGGTCAGCTTATGAGTGAGAACATACGGAACTCTGTTCTTTGTTTCTGTGATAAGTCACTGAGTATGATCAATTCCAGATCCATCCAAGTTGCTGCAAAGTCCATATATTTGTCCTTCTTTATGGCTGCATAACATTCCATTGTGTATATGTACCACATTTTTTTAATCCAGTTTATCTTCGATGGGCAATACGGTTGGTTCCATGTTTTTGCTATTGTGAATAGAGCTGCAACAAACATATGTGTACAGGTATCTTTTTTGTAGCATAATTTGAGTTCCTCTGGGTATATTCCCAATAGGGGAATTGCTGGGTCATATGGAAGGTCAGTTTCTAGTTCTTTCAGAAATCGCCACACTGTCTTAGAATTATAATTTGGACATTAAAGAGTGTTGCTGCTGTTGCATTCCACTTAATTGCCTGTGAATGTATTACTTTCTCCACATGTTCAGAAGAGCTCATGATTTTTTGAACCCAATAGAGATTAAAGGACAGGTAGAATAATGACCCACCATCCCAGTTTTCTCAGGACAAAGAGTCTCACATCCTGGGAAACACCTCTGTTCTAGGAAAATTGGGATAGTTGGTTCCCTTAGGTAATGCCTGAGTTCCATTTCTTCTCGTATATTGTGATATTCACACTTAGTAAAGATATTAGAGAAGACAGCAGGGTGAGCATCGAGGTTGGCTCTCAAAATCCATTTCACCCTGATAAACTCCCAACCCATTGCCAGTATTTGGTTGGAGGTGGGAAGAACTAACTCAATTTGGGTCAAAGGGATGTTAGGAGAAGCTTGCTAGGAACTTCTGAAAAAATAGCAATTTCCTACTTTTAAGAAAGAAACATAGAAAGGTAGCCTCTCTATTGTTAACTGCCCAAATATTCCTAGCAGCCATTCTACAGACTTGAAAGGAACTAGACTTGGAGTGAAGCCAACAGTGAAGACAGAGAAAACAGAACCTGGGTTTTTGAGGAAATTGTTAAGCTGTGAAATAAACCAACTCTGTAGCCCACTCTACCCCTGACTACTTGTTGGTAAACAAATGTCCTAATGTGTAAGCCGGTTTGAATCAGGTTTCTGGTTTGTTCCAGCTGAAGGCATTGCAGATTGTGATCATGGAAAGTAATAAAGCTTTTGCTTGGTGGTTGTCCTGACTGAATGGGTGAAAAATTCAGCCTGGCATAAGAAGATGATTATGCAGAGAAAGCAGAGCTATTTAGAATTGATTGCTTTAATTTTAAAAGTACAGCTAGGACAAAGAATTATTTTTTTTAAAAAAGGAGAAGATGTGAAACAATTGGATAGACCACTGAACAATAAAAATCAGCTGGGAGTTGCATTGTTTTAAAACCTCAAGTTGGTTGTTTAAAATAGTAAAAAAATTTAAATCCTATATGCTTTGGATAGGAGGTAAAATTCCTGATTCCAATAGCAGAATCTATCCACAGCGCTCTTTTTTGGTCTAATTCCCCAGTAGGTCAGGTCCCTTTTTGCTTGTCAGATGCTACTTATTGAATGGATATAATATGCCTGACACTATTAATGTAAGACCAAATCAAAAGGGATAGAAATATAAATGCAGAGACCAGTCCTGCAAAAGACAAAGAGACAGAAAGAGAATAAGAAAAAGAAGTTTGTTGTGAAATTTTCTGCTTTAAACTTGACACAGAAAGTCCTTTTTGGTATTCCCAAACTACAAAGATAACAGGTTAAAATAATGGCCTTGAGTGCAGATAAAAGAAAGTTGATTAGAAATCCAATAAGAATTTAAATATTCATTCTATGTCTCAAGATTACATGCATCATAAAGGCACTAACACAGAAAATAGTTACCAAATCTCCATTTTAGACATCATGAGACAGCATGAGAACAGCAGGTCTGAAGCAAATGAAAGCATTTTTTGCATTACACTATTAAATGGAACACTTAATCAGCGTTTTTGCCAAGAGAAAACATCCCATTATGTTAAGTTATAAATAGGGCTGTGGGAAAAAAATGTCTGCAAACTGAAAAGAGTCATATCTGTAGACTAAGGTTGTTTCATAAAGTGTTAGAGAATCAACATTTGTCACAAAGGGTAAAACACGTTTCTCACAAAGACTTTTGGAAACCTTGGCTTAAGCAATTCTATCACTTAGCCTGAGGTTTGATGTTCCAACTTAGTAAATAGTGTATTTTTCAGGATAGATCTGCCAGACAGTTTCCGCTTGCTCCCCCTTCACTCCTACTTTGTCCTTAAGCTATTTCCAGGTGTATGAGTATTATGTCAGCTTTCCTGCATCGTGTCATGGAAAAGCAATGGTAAGATTTGTAAACTGCATTTCGAAACAGTTCTCACAGGAAGCCAGACCGAATTTACTCAGGTTTAAGAAAATGAAGCATGTGTTTAAGCAGTGGTGGCTTCAAATTTTGCTCTTTCCACTAGAGATAAAGAAATGAAAAACGTGAGTCTCGGTTGTTGCTGGCAAGATCTTGACCTGGATTATATGACATTCGAGGTAGAATTAAATTCCCGTTCTTTATTCAGAAATCTCATCCACTGAGGAATGAGATCATTTAGAGACAGGACTGGTAGACTATACCTATTCTTCTTCAAAGGGACACTTTGGAATTTGCACTTTGAGTGATGTAATGGAAATGGACTCCTGTTCTGACAGGACATTTATGTGATAAAATTCAATAAATGGATGGTTGGAGAGTTGATGAAGAGTCAGCTCGGAAGCAGCCCTAGACCAAAATCCTGAACTGGAGTTATCCAGATCTGTACTTCTCAACTGCAAGGGGACAGAGCTCTGAGCCAATGTATTTGCAACTGAGCGGTGATGAGAAGCATAGTTTAACTAGCCTTGGTTCAGCCTGGTTTAAATAGGACACATTTTAGTTTCTTAGAGTCTGTGGCACGCATGCCTATTGAATGAGTGCTATACTAGAAACTAAGCTAAAATGTATAAATGTGCCATTTCTTTGCATAGGTGATGTGTACATCAAAGAAGAAATGCAAGACCCCTATATGCTGTCTTCTGTTCTCCAGATGTTCCTGAATTTACTTACTCTCTCTCAGTCTGGCCTTTCTCTAGAAGGAAACCTTTGATGCTAATCAGCATTTGAATTAGACCATTGATGCTGAGAATTCTTAGTTCGGGCTCTTGTCTCTGAGAAGGACTTACCTACTGTAGCCCATGAGGCAGGTAGAATCTTACCATTTTCAATCTGTCCTTTCTATTAATCTGTTGCCCTGCTTCTTAGATGCTTCTGCCCTTGCATAGTCCCAGCTGATGCTAGGATAGTTGGTGGCCATGACTGTGGAGATTTAGCTCAAGATGGAAGTAGTTAGGAGGTTGACTAGATGCTGGGATGTCAGGGTGCCCCTCCTGGACTAATCCAATATAAAATTAGATTCTGTCTTAGTTCAAAGGAAAGTTTGCTATTAATCTACAAAAACCAGTCTCTTGTGCTGCAGTTTTTAGTTCTATTTTAATACTGTTTGGGGTAAATAGAATACCAGTCTTCATCTGCTTAAAAATGGGGCCCCTTTGCACAAAACCGCACCCTTGCTTTGCCATGATGATCTCAACTGTCAAGGTCTAACCACTCACATTTTACAAACCCTCCTTTTTAGTTTACTTTGTCACTTTTAAATTATAAGTATCCAGACTCCCCACATTCCTGAATAGGAGTCCCAAGAAATGTATGTGCTGGTTCTGTAGGCCCTATGCCTACTAATATCTTCATGTTGATCTGGTTCTTGTATCCTCTAATAGAACCCCTGATGATGATTTTCATTTTCCATGCCATGCCAGTCACAGTGATCCTGGGATCTGTGTTATTTTGTAACCCATATGCATAAATTAGACATTATCACTAAGTTTAGTTTTGTTTAGATTTCTTATCCGATTTTTATTTCCTCTTTCTCCCTACTCTTTTACCCTTATCCACAGGTGGTATTCTTGAAATGATTTACCAATAAGGCTATGAAGTCAAGTTATAAGCTTTAGCCTGAGTGGAGATTGCCTTGTTTCCTTTCTAATATGATATTATCATCCCAGAAGGAAATCCTGCCTCTTGGTATTATTCTTTCCAAGGAGAGAAAGGGACCCATTCTATAAGCTTTTCAAGCACCGTATTTCTTGAGTTCATGATGCTGTTGAATCCATGAAGCTTTTATGAAAGATGCACCATTAATTTTATGTGCACCCCAGAAAAGAGAAAAAACTCAAGATGAAGACCCTAATAATAGAGTTACATATAAGAGGACTACGTCTTTACATGGGGAAATGAATAAACAAACAAACCACCATGTCCAAAGAAGCAGCAAGAGAACTTGTATTTCTCAACATTATCACAAGTAGAGGAAGGAATTCTCTCCTAATTATTTAAGCTAAAACCTAGGACAAGTACAGGTTTTCAGTCTGAATCCATAAAGTGATTGTGAGTTACAATTGGATTGTAAGATGTATCTCAACTTCAACGATGTCAAAATACATTAAAAAGTTTTATTTTCAAATTAATGAAATACACTAATTTAAAATGTTTAATGGTTAGTGTTTGCCTATATTGTCTTAGTTTCTAAAAGGTTGGGTAAGCATCGATACCTCATTGTCCTACTCCAAACAGTATTTCCAGATGTCTTAAGGTCATTTATCACTGAATAAACCTCTCTGGGTTGAACTTGATATTTTCTCCCAGCCTCCATAAAGATGGAACATTTTGGAGGCTAATGTCCATAATGAGGTGTGTACATTTTAAAGACCCCTGGAGCAACGCAGTACTGTCTTGCTCAGGTCAGTGTATATCGAGATGTAATTGTCGAATGTAAAATGAAACTGAAAATATCTTCAATGTAACAGTTGGCTTCGTGGTATTGGTTTTCAACACTTTTTTCCATCAGATCCACAATAGACTATCATCTTACTAAATTTCTCAAATTGAGTAGAATCAGCCTTCTCATTCACATTGAATAGTAGACTCCCAGTGAATATCCTGGTGCTTCATGCAACATATGTGCGGTTGAATTACTCTGCTGCGGACCCATATGTCCTCCCATGGTGTCAGAAAAAAATAATGTCATTATGATAAAAAAGAAGTATGAGATCATATGGAGTAAAATGACTTACAGTGTTTTTCTTTACATTAAATATGACCTGAAAACTGTGCATTCATCAGACATTAGCAGTATGCAGATTTTCCTCTACTTTGATCTAGAGCGGAGGTTTTCCACCGGGATCATTAGTCCAGTGATTAATATTAATTAAACTTGGAAAATTCTGTATACTCTGTTCCCCCTCTTAGAAAGTCATGGTGCACATTTGAATATTCAGTGCTCTGAGAGACCCTGCAGTAAGGAGATCTGTGTAATGTTTCATAGTCAACTCTTTATAGTCATTTTACCATGAAGCTATGTCTTTTGCAAAAAATTTATTACTTTGCTGCACACAGTTTAAAATGATGATCTCGATCCCAATTATTCATTTTCATTCTGTTAGCAATGATTAGAGAGGCAGGCGGCAGATCTTGTGGAACATTATAGGCTGTTTTATTTATTTCTTATTTTTTTTATTTTTTGAGGGGGTTGGAGTCTCACTCTGTTGCCCAGACTGGAGTGTAGCAGCACGCTCACAGCCACCGCAGCCTTGACCTGCTGGACTCAAGTGATCCTTCTGCCTCAGCCTTTTAAGTAGCTGGAACCACGGGCATGTGCCACCACACCCAGCTAATTTTTTTATTTATTGTAGAGATGAGGTCTCACCAAGTTGCCCAGGCTGGTCCTGAACCAGTGGGCTCAGGTAATCCTCTCGTCTCTGCCTCCCAAAGTGTTGGAATTATGGGCATGAGCCACTGCACCAGGCTTATAGGCTGTTTTATTGGGAAGCCATTGAAGGGCTTTATAGAAGAATAATCTAGTCTGATGTAAAGAAATCTAATTCTCTTCATCAATAAAAAGTTCATCTATTAATCTATGTATTCAACAAATATTTCATGGGTTTCTGTTACATGTGAGATAATGTGTTAGTTGCTAGGGAGTGAAATTCAAGTGAAAGAATACGTACAATGTAAAACAATAAAATGATAGCCATCCCCAGGTCTGAAATCTTAAGATAACATGTTGAAGTATAAGGGTAGGGAAACTTGATTCAACATTCAGACACTACAGAAACACTTTATTGCTAGATATATGTCCTTTCCTGGGGTTAAAGAGGTAAATCTAGCACATTCTGGGCTTTGGGAGAGAACACATGCTTGTAGGTGCAGGCTATAACTGTTCGATGCCAAGTGTCAGAAGTATTTGCAGTGAAAGAGTTGGAGAAAGCAGAACAGTCTTTCCTTTGTCCTGAGATGCTTCATATACTTAAGGATTGAAGGAGATTACAAGATTACAGATTTCTCTAGTTCTTCGGTCCACTCACAACTGATCTAATATAAAACAATATATTTATTTATTTTTTGGAAAGCTGGATTTATTGAGAGGATACGACAGATCCCAAAGCTGGAGGGGACCTGAGGTGGTTGCCCTGATCTAATATTTTTAAGTTCTCATTTTAGCATATGCTATGCAATTGCTTTAAAAAATAATGCATTATCAGAGATGATGGAAAAATGTAACAGAAAGAAAGAAAAATTCATACCCATGGAGCTAGCTTGCTCCAACAGAGAGAGAATAAGGTTTCAAAGTGTTGCCTTGGTTCCTGACAAATTTCCTAGTTTGGGTTCTAGTTTAAAATGTTTTTGCAATCCACTCTGTTATTATAGGAAATAATTCAGGAAAGACTCTTGGTTTATGTATCAACAACCACAATAACAACAACCATAGAAACCTCATTAGATGTACAGTAGCACTATAAGCAGTGGTGATTGATAAGAATGTTTTACTTTGGAATAAAATGTGATTTTTAGCTGCTGATGCTTAAGATATTGTCTTCCACTATGTTCTTATACTTAAATCTAACCCTGGCAACTCCTTCTTTCCAAATATTTTAAGTTATGGCACATTATTTTACAGAAATTACATAATTTAAAATTATTGATCTGTCCCTGTAATACTTATCCCTAAGTAAGTGGGCTGTATATTCTTTGATCACCCTATCGTATTTCAATGAGTTGGTAGTATCACTTTTCTAGCAAGCATAAAAATATAATTTAGTCTTTCCTCCAGTATTGTTAATCAGAACAATTTTTTTCTGACATTTTAGAAAGTTTCTTTGAACTTTAGTACTCCGTATTGGGAATGTCATGTAAGTTTTTATAGTCGTTGTCAAATTTGGAATGCCCTTATCAAGTTTCTTTCATAATATGCTCTTTAAAAAATACTCTCTGTTTATAGTACTGCTATAGATTTGTACCCTATAAACACAGACATTCAAGTAAATTCTATTTTGTACTTCCCATAAAAATGTGTATAGAATATGTTTCTAACAGAAGTGAATTTCCATTTTGACTTGGTGTCAATGAAAGCCAAATCCTCAGTTTAAAATTATGTTTAATGAATGGAAGAAATTTCTACAGACTAGCTTCTGGTTCTATATATCCCAAACCTTGTTTTCACTTAATATTCACATATAGCTATTAGGTGCCCTTTACATCAGGGTAAATTCTGGTAAGGTCTCCAGTTCTGTCCTTTGGTTCATGACATTGGATGAATCAATAAAGTGGAAAGTCAGAGTATTCCTAGGAGCCCAGGACAACTAGCAATAACGGAACTTTTCCCTGAAGTAATTGAAAACAACATAAATATACCTCACTAAATCCAAGACAAATCTCCCCCAATTATAACTTTCTGAGATGGATCTCAGAAATACTCTTGATCATGCCAACGAAAGTAACCTGAGAAATAGCAGAGTGGAACAGAAATGAAGTAGAGACAATAGGTTTATCCAATTGTGGTTTAAATATTTAATTTTTCAATAAGTAAATAACATGTTATTATTTGGAAAAGGTGGGCTCATATGAACACATTTCTCGAGCTACTCTCAAGGACTTGGAAGGGGATCACACAGTAGAGAAGTCTGAACCTTAAAGTTCATTAGCTTTCCACCTCTGACTTTCATTTTTTTCTTGTTTTTAACTGACTTAGGATTTTTAAAAATTCATATTATAGCTTTTTCTGTCTTGCATGGCTTCTGGTTACTCACAGTTTCCAGTGACTCCCATGGAGCCCGGTTCTACTTCTGACTTCTTTTACCACTGCCTTTCAGCTTAATCTCTCATGGCTTGCTTCTTTTCCCTCCAGAAATGGTTACTTTTGGTCCAAGCACCAATGCCTGAAACAGCTACCTGTGACCAGGGGGAGAGAAGGGGGCAGTGTGTGAAGAGGACTTCACTGAGGCATCGCCAGATTCTAACATCTGGAAAGCAGGAAAGTGAATTGCGGAACTAGGGTGACCGTGGTGGTGAATCTGCCTTCCTTGGGTCACGGTGGAGAGAGCACGTTTCAAGGAGTACCACCTCTTGACTACTGTGTTTCTTAATCTTTCCTTCATGATGAATCCTTTTCATCAGAATATTAATAATTAACCATCATATTTAATCTATTTCCTTTCAAATGTCTATAAATGTACCACTTTGGGAGAATGTGTTTAGGGAGAGAAACTTGCTCTCAGGACCTAGGCTGTGCTCCTGGTGTGCTTCTCCTTAATGAAAGTGATGGGAAGACCATCATCACCTAAAGGGAGATGGGGCAAGCAGGATCCATGACCAGCCTTCCCAGTGCAAGTACATATGTAAATATTCACATCTGACATTTAATATTGTGCATGCATCATGTAGGAGTTCTCATTTTGCATAGTTGGTCATATCTGTATTAAGGAAAGAAGATTTGTCGTGGGTTATCTGGTGATGTGTACGCATTTATTTTCTTCTCATTCTGGTGGTCCATTGCCCAAATCTCTGTCTTCACCCAGATCTTCCTCTTCTGTGTTTCCTATGAAACTATCCAGAAGACCCATTTGTCTAAAATCAAAATCATACTGATTCCAGATCTTCTTTTGCTTCGTTATTTATCTTCACAGTGAATAAAATCATTCTTCTTTCACACCAGCTTCCCAAGACAAGAAGAAACCCTTTAAACTTAACTTCACCCTTTTCATTGACTTTACTCTTGTTCAATAAAATGGATCCATTCCATGTCTGAATATCTCTCAAATCTATCTGCTTCTCTCCACCCCACTGCCACTATCATTAGTGTGGACCTTCTCATCAAATGATGATTGAAAGCATCAGCCCTCTAATTGGCCACTCTTCTACTCGTTTCGTCTCCCTCATTTCTGGTCTAAATCTTTTTAAATTACTACCTAAGTCATCCCTCTAAATTACTAATCTCTTCTTGTTCTTCTTCTATGTTGACGTTTTCAATGACTCCCTAGGCTGTTAGGATGAAGTCTGAAATTTTAAAAATATCCCTATGATACCCTTCGGTCCTTTCTAACCATCTTTTTCCAGCCATTCTTAATACCTATGAGTCCATTAAGTGTGTCATGCTCTTTCTTATCCCCAGGGCATCTTTTTGTTATCTCCTCCTGAAACACTGCTTGTTCTTCCTTATTCAGCTTAGGTGTCATCCCTTCCAGAAAGCCTTCCATAACTTCAGATTCCAGCCAGTAGCCTGATTAGGGCCTCTCAGCATATATACCATATACCAATACCAGGGCGACCATTGGGCTGTAATCACCATGAGAATTGTCGCTGCTGTTGCCATTAATTAGACATTTACTGGATGCTAGAATCTGTGCTGGACATGCATTTTCCCATTTTATAGATGGAGAAGCCAGGGTTTTGTGACTTTATGAGCTTGCCCAAGATGGCCCTGCTAGTGAGTGGAAGAGTTGTGATTTACGTCTGGATTGATCTAATAGATTCCAAAACTAATTCTGTTCAGCTCCACCTAACTGCTGCCCACTTATCATGTTTTCTTGGGATGACCTTTTTCCTCCTTCTCCCCCATTAAACGTCAAGTTAGCTCCTGAAGGAAAGGGTCCTTGCCTAATTTCTCTGTCTCAGCAGCACCCAACACAGAGCCTAACTCAGAAAACCACCACTAAATACGTGCTGCATGCCTGCGGGGTGAGTAGATAAATTAATTAATGAATAACTTCGGCATTCTCATTGGACATGGAGATCTGCAGTAGGCATAATTTGTCTTCCCTTGACACACTGTCCCTTCCATCTCAGATTTCTGGTGCAGTCTTGTCCTTGAGTTCCTTCTGAGACTTTACTTTCTTTATCTAAAGTGTAAGAACATTGCCCAAAAAGATTTGTGATAAATACTTTTATGCTTGTCTACATATATTAATTTTAGGGTTTGTTGGGGGGTTTTTTTGGTGGGGAGGGAAAGGGATGACAAGGGGAATATAAGAGCCTTTCATGTAAAAGTAGACTTCCAAGGAATTTCTTAAATATAGTTCCACATGAAAAGATCAATAGAAGGACATAATGATGAGGTAATGACCTTTTGTTCCATCCTTTTATGGTTTATAATAAAATAATGCTATAATTTTCGTAAGGGTGAGGTTATTTATTCTGTCTTTTCTCATAGGAACTTCTCTCATGTATACTGCTCTACTCCATCACACTGTAGTTTCTCTAAACCAACTAACTTTTATTTCAAGGATCTGAGATGAGTTTATGCTGTTTTAAAAGTTTCTATCATTAGCAGTAGTGGGATACTGTCAGGGGAGGGGGGGTGGGATGGGAAATTGAGGGAAACTGCTAGGGGAGGGAGGGGCACACCTCATCAACAAGGGTACCTGCATAATCAATGTTTGTATACCTAACTCCGAATTGTACCCCACATCTTTAAAATAAATAAAAATTGCTATCATTTTATAGAAACATTTCATCTTTTTTTGCTTCATCCTTCAATTTATTTTTTAATTGGCATAATTTACTCTTGATACCTCGAAGTCTTTTTCCCTCTTTGACTATTAAATGATGGAGCGTAATTATGGCAGCTAATGGTCACGAAGGATTTTTAAAAAATGTTTGAGTCTAAAAAGCCTCCTTCTGCCATAGCTCAAAGAATGCAGGTTTAACGTGTTTCTAGTTGCTTTGAACCCAGGGGAGCACAGGTCTAAATCATGTCAGGTTTTGTTCACCACACTAATGTCAGCCTCTGAGGTGGTGCCCTATTGATCTCGACCGCTGTCCATATGGCCAGGTGATGAATTCACCCAGGCTTTCCTTTTCAGCTCCAGTTCTCTCAAGCCACCTAAGCGTCTTTCAACAAATAGTCTGAGTATCTTAATCAGTTTTTCTCCTCTCTCATCACCTCTCCTGTCAGGACCCTGGCATGGTGCCCAGTAGAGTAAAAACCAGTAAATTTCCATTAAAGTTCATCAGTGGGGTTTCCACTGGCTTTCTAGGTGCCACCTCTGAGAGTTGCATAGGCTCCCATTACAGAAAATGAACAAACTAAGGTGTTTTGGCATTCCTGGCTCCCTGGAATGGAAAATCATCACTCACCCTTTTATTCCATTTCCCCCTTTCCAGATCAACTCCTGCAGCTCCACACACACTCCTCCCCATCTTCTTTGATTCATCTCTCTCCCTTTCTCCCCTTAGCCCCCGGATTGAGTCTGCCATCAAGTCTGGCCAACAACTCTCTTGACTAGACTTTTCCTGAGTCTCCCTCTTCCTTTCTAGGTCTAGACCTCCCTTCTGGTTTCTAAATACCTCATGTGTTTGCCTCCCTCCAGCCTCATGATGTAAGGCTTAAAGGCTCTACCTGTATTACTGCATCATTTTCTTTATGGCTTTACACACTTCTGGCTGTATTCAAATGGTGACAGAAAACAAAAATCTTTATTTCGAGGGAAAAGAATGACTTGCCTTTCCAATCGCATCAGCTGCAGCAAACACCTTCTTCTCTTCACTGCTCTTTCAGCATCTACTCCTCACCCTCTACACAACTTCTGTGGTTTCTTCACTTATTTTGATAGCAGGCACCTATGTTGTCTTCAAACCGTGAGGTTCTTGAGAGGATGGAGAAGGGAGACAGTAGTGTTGACACCGGAAGCTCAGATAGGAGATGGCAAGGGTACTTTTCTAAACCTCTATGAGCAGCGGCAGGTTAAATTCTGAAATCAGTTCTACCGGTTGGGCCTTGGCCATCTTGTGGGCTGGAACTACAGATTCCAAATAGGCCAAGCAACAGTGAAGTGAGAAGAGAAGATTCTTCTCAGATGATGGGAAAAGGTCACGCCACCTGAGTGTTCTTGCAAGTTTTCCCTTTAGAGAGAAGAAAAGGAAAAACCTGGGGAAATGGTAGAATAAAAAAATAGTTACATATGGTTCAAGTTAATTTAAAATGATTATACTTGCTCATTGAATAGGACTTCTAGTAGTGACTGAGATTTTATACAGCAGTGTGTTATGTTTAGATATAGGAGAACTTTAAAAAGAAAGAAAGAAAAATACCACTTATATCAATTAATGTAATCTTGGGGTATTCTTCCTTGCCTGACAATTTCATGGCCCAAATAGCTCAATTTGGCTCTGTTTCTTACTTTAAAACAACTGCTTTTGGAAAATGTTTCTGCTCTCTCTAAAGGATTATAAGAATAGAACTTTACAGAGAAATTACCCAACTAATTTATCAGAAATATATTTAAATCTGGATGCTTAGCTTTTAGGGGGGAATGTTAAGTCTTGAACAAATTATATACCCATTATCAAATTGGCAAGACATGCAAGTTGAAAGCAATCCAATCGTGTTTTAGAGATTTCTCCCAAACACATCTTCTCTTTGGCAATTCATGAAGGTTTAGGTCTAAAGAGCAATCCTGTTTTCCATTCCTGAACTCAAAAAAGAGGGGAGTAATCATGTAGCCTTTGGTGAAGAACACCCTGTTCAAAGAACATGGTCATGAAAGTAAACTAAATTAGTAGGGCTCGTTCTTCAGTGGTAAACTGCTCCTCTGTTTCTATTCATCAGTATCCTTTAATTCAAATAGCAAAAACTGTTAACATTAGTATCTGCTGTATTCCACTTAAGCTCACGATTGTATATTACTCTAATACAGTGACTAGAACTCTAGAAATAGAGAGAAGATTTAGATGTATGTCCTTGGTCTGCCATTTAACAAATGTGTGCCCAAGGGAAAGTTTTGTTTTTCCTCATTTGTAAGGTAGGTGTCATAATAATAGTATCTTCTTCTCAGGGGTGTGGCAAGAATTGGGTTTCTGCTTTCTGGTAAAATGCAAGACTTGTGTATTCATCCAACAAACATTTATTGTGTTCCTACTAGGCATCAAGCACTGTCCTAGGTACTGGGACTAGAAAAAATAGAAATCGAAGCCCATCTCTGTGGCATTGCCATCACCCAGTAGAGCCATCTTCAGGCAGTTAAACAATGGGATAACTGCTTTAATTAAAGTCTATATGGAGCACAGGAAAGCATTCAAACCTGCCTGGGGTTTTCAGAAGAGTCTCATAGAGGAGGTAGACATTCGAGTTAGATTGAGGGATGAGTAGAATTTTGTCAAATGATCAAACAGGGGGAATTGATCCAAGGAGAAGAAAGAGAATGTGTGCAGACCCAAAAGCGTGAGAGAACGTGACGGTTTTAATCATCTGGAACTCAAGATGGAGAGTTGGATTGGAAATAAAGATTTGAGAGCTCTCGTTATATAGGGAGCAATCAAATCTTGGATAGAATGAGAGAAGAGGACTCAAGATGGTTTCAGAGGGAATATAGAACCAAAAAATGAGAAACCCATGAGGAAGAATGAGAAGTAGCAGCCAGAGAAGTAGATGGACACCAGGAGAAAGCAATGTTTTGGAAATTAATAGAGGAGAAAGTTCCAAGAACAAGGGAATGGCAACAGTGTTAAATATAACTGAGAGATGGACCAATAAAAAGACTGAAATGTATCCACTGGATTTAAAAACATAGACGTCCTACTGACCTTAGTAAGGATCAATGAATACACAGTCATGAAGGCTTATTGCAATATTATAAGTCTGAATAAGAAGTCAGAAGGGGAACAAATAAGTATCTCTCCCCCATTTCGTTAAGAATGGGAAGAGAAAACTGGGTTATTGTCAGAGAAGAATGAGAGGGTCAAAGATGTTAGGGAATGTTGACTGACTCTTATTTCCAGCAGCTTGGTTATAATAAGATGGAACATTATAGGGCTGTTATAAGACTGCGTTGTTGTAGGGGACATTTCAGTTCAAATAGGACTGACTGGAATGTGGTTTTAAATAGTGTGTGTATATATATATGTATATATGATGTATATCTACATAAAAGAAAACTTTGAGTCCCTACAAAGTACATTGTGATATTATCATCTATTAAAATGTATGTTGTATAACTGCATGGGGCTAAAAATAAATTCTAGAAACATGGGTAATTTTCTTTAAGTTAAAGCTGGGTGGGATAGCTATATGTCCTTTCATTTAAGTATATTAAAAGGCTGAGTGTGGTGGCTCATGCCTGTAATTCCAGCACTTTGGGAGGTGGAGGCAAGAAAATTGCCTGAGTCCACAGGTTTAAGACTAGAAACATGGTGAGACCATGTCTCTACAATAGATAATTTTTTTAAAAAATTAGCTGGGTATGGTCACATGCCTGTAGTTCTAGCTACTTGGAAGGCTGAAGCAGAAGGATCGCCTGAGCCCAGCAGGTCGAGGCTGCAGTAGCTGTGAGCATGCCACTGCACCCCAGCCTGGGAGACAGAGTGAGACTTCAACTAAAAAAAACAAGTATATTGAGTACCAACTATGTGCCAGTCTCTGAACTGGGCCCTGGTGACACAATATGGACAAGGCAACTATGGTCCCTGCCATTCTCAAACTTACTGTTTAATGGATGAGGCAAGCACCACATAAAACACTATAAAAATAATTGCTGAAACAAAAATATGTTCAGTTTTGTCCCAGTCTAGATATGCAATCTCACATTTCCACTTCTCAACTTTTTCACATCCTGACTACCCCCATCATAATCCACAAAACTTTCTCATTTGTGTTCAGCGGGCACTTATATAGAACGTTGTTGAGCAACTGGCTAGGCATGAGAGGGCACCAGGAGTTGTAATACGTATGTTCAGCTCTGGTGGAATTTAGAAGTAATTGTGCAAGACCTAAGCCCTTCAAGAATGCAATATAGAATCACAGATAATAAGTTTGAATAAAGAATAGGTAAAACAATGTTTATTGGCTTTCTTCAGGTTTACTTTGATACACGTGAAACATACTTTTTTTTATTTGTTAAAACTATAAGAGATCTTATTGATCAGATCATCTATGAATCTATTTTTCAGATGAAAAAAGCTGGCAGCCAGGGAAGTCAGGGACTTGCCTAAGATCCTGCAACCTAATCAAAATTGAAATTCTAATAAAATACTTCCTTTTGTATGTTATGCAGCCAATAAAAACAAAGCAATAGATTAATGTTTAATGAAACAGGAGGATGTTTCTGATGCAGGGTTAAGTTTTTTGATTACCAATTATTTGTGATATTATCAGTTCAAGCATTCTTTTTTCTCTACCTCAAACCCATGGTAGCCAACTTTGGGGTTTTCTAACTAGACACCCATAGCAAATACACATAATGAAAATGTGTTTCTTTCCAAATCCTGAATATTATTTCTTTTACTCTTTTCAAACTATACAGCTAGGACATAAATTATAAAAAAGGACCAATCATAGGTACCTTTGTCTTCTTCCTGAGTTTAAGCACAATACTTTTAATATTTTAATATTGAGTTTGATGCATAATATACATTTTTTAGATGTATTACATTAAACAAGCTTCCTTTTATCCTTAGTCTAAGTATTTTATTATAAATCAATGTTGAATTTTATCAAATGATAATTCTTGGATCTAATGAGATACCTGAATCTTTTAACCTATTAATATATTGAATTGATTGATAGATTTTCTAATGTGAAGCAGACCTTAATTTTTTTCAATCAATTCAACTTGATTATAATATTTTTTTATAATGTCTGATTTATTATCAGAATTGTCTAATATAAACTAAAAGAGAATAGTAAAATACACTCTAATGTTAGCATCACCCAGATTCAAAAATTATCAACATTTTGCTATTCTTACTGTATCAATCCCTCTCCCATTCCTAAATTTTTTTAGAGTATTTAAAAGCAAATCTCAGACATCATGTCATTTCACTCATAAATATTGCCACATGCATCATTAACTGGCAGGCCTTTTTAGGATATATAACAACCATCTCGTTATTACACCCAAAAGAATTAATGGAAATTCCTTAATATAATACCTATTTCATACTCATATTTTTAGAAGAGTCTCTAAGGTGTGTTTTTACATTATTTTGCCCCCCCATGCCCAATCATTATATAAACAAGATTCATGCATGCACATCGCACATCTTGGTTTTGTCTCTTTTTTTTTTTTTTGAGTTGGAATCTCACTCTGTCACCCAGACTGGAGTGCGATGACCGCTCCCGGCCACCGCAGCCTTGACCTGCTGGGCTCTGGCGATTCTTTCGTCTCAGCCTTCCAAGTAGCTGGAACTACAGGCACGCGCTACCACGCCCGGCTAATTTTTTTTATTTACTGTAGAGATGAGGTGTCACCAAGTTGCCCAGGCGTGTCTCAAACGCGCGGGATCAGGCAATTTATTCACCTCAGCCTTCCAAAGCACGGGATTACAGGCTGAGCCACCGAGCCTGGCTTGGTTTTGTCTCTTTAAGCCTTCTTTATCTTATAGCAGTCATTCTAGTTTGCATTCCCTCTTCTTTAAGACATTGAATTGTTGGGAAAACTGGGTCACTTGTCCTAGAATATCCATTCTATATTTGACTGATTGCTTCTTCATGACAGCATTTAACTTAGTCTTCTCGACCCCACATTTCCTACTATCCAAACCTCAGATCTAAAGGCATTATTTAATTGAGGTTCAATTTTTCAAGCAAGAATAAGCCCTAGGTGGGACTGTGTCTTTCCTATTGCACCACATTGTGAGACACAAAATATCTGGTTGTCCCACACTTGATGATGTTAAGATTGATCAGTGCGTTCAGTAGGGTCAGCCAATTCCTCTATTACAGCAGTCTCCAACCTTTTTGGTATCAGGGACCAGTTGCGTGGAAGACAATTTTTCCACAGATGGTGAGGGGAGCTGGGGGAAGATGGTTTCAGGATGGTTCAAGTGCATGACATTTATTGTGCACTTTATTTCTATTATTATTCTATTTTAATATATAATGAAATAATTATACAACTCACCATACAAAAAAGAGGCATGGAGGAAGCTGGTAAATAAAATAATGGGCAGCCCACATGCAGACTAAAATAAGTGCTGGATTCTGACTGAAAGCCTGCCACCAGATACAACTATACAGTTGAAGTACATTAGTTCACCTGCCATTCACTGACAGGGTTTTGGTATGAGTCTGCAGTCAATTGAATTATGATGATTTTTGCAGTCAAACTTCACTGCTAATGTTAATCTGTATTTGCAGCTGTTCCCCAGCACTAACATCACTGCCACAGCTCCACCTTAGATCATCAGGCATTAGATTCTCAAGGAGCACGCAACCTAGATTTCTTGCTTGCACAGTTGTCAATAGGGTTCACACTTCTATAAGAATCTAATGCCACCACGGCTCTGACAGTAGGCAGAGCTCAGGCGATATTGCCAGCAATGGGGAACAGCTGCAAATACAGATGAAGCCTCATTCACTCACTGCTCACTTCCTGCTGTGCATCCTAGATTCTAACAGGCCACGACCAGTATGGTCCATGACCCTGGGGGTTGGGGAACCCTGATCTACTATAAACTCCCCCAGTATCCTTTACCTAATGGTTTTGGCCTCCATCCATGATTCTTGTCCACATGTATTATTTCATTAAAGGTTGTAAAATGGTGGTTTTCTATCATTAATTTTACATTTGTTAACTACATTCTTTTTCATAGAAGAATGTTTTCTCATCAACGTTTTCGGTGCAATGAAATAGAGTTCATACTGGAAAGATAGGATACATGCTACATTATTTTCCTCTATTTGTCAATTTTTAGGCTAGGAGTCTTTGTCCTTCCAACCACCAGTGATGACTAATGAAGTGGTTTTATTTTTGTGTTTTTAGTATCATTAGTGGGCTTAGTGGATTTTTATATTTTTGATGCATTTCAGTCCAATATTTAATTCTCAGATTGTTCCATATTAGGCCACTGGGAGCCCCTTCTCAATTTATCCCATTTCCTTTTGACATGATATCGTTTGTCTTTAAAAGTCCCCTTGCTTTCTGGCACAGCAAGATGTTCTGGTCTAAGCGTCTTTATTTCCCAAATATGAAATCAGCCATTCTTCAAGAACCACTGGTTACTTTATTTGGATATGATTCATTGCTATGTTGTATGTGATTTTTGCATCTATGTTCAGTAGTGATATTGGAGGCACACACACACACACACACACACACACACACACATTTTTAGTAGCTTCACAGAAAAATAAAGGAGTGGTTTTTCTTTTCCTTTACTCTGAAATAATTTGTGTAAGAGTGGTATTATGTATTCTTAACTGTTTATTTACCTGTAAATCTTAGGATAATGATTTCTTTGTGAAAACATATTTATCTACTGATTCCATGTCCATAATACTTATCTTACCACCAGACCAGGTATTATTTAAACAAAAGAAATAATTTTTAATATTTTCTTTAGTATTTTAGGTGTTTTCTATTGGGAGAGTTGTTGAGCACATCTGGTACGATATATTGACTTGTGATTTGTTTTTAAGTGAGAGAAAGATGGAAGAAAAAGTTTCAATTACCCCAGAGCCTAACTCTTCATTCTCTTTTATTGTAGAATTGTTGTGGCTTCAAAGTCTTAGTTGTAAAGTCTCTTTCCTCACACAGCTTCCCGTCCCATTTTTCTTGTTTTCCGTCATGGCAGAATTATTCAAGACATGTTTATGGGATTTCCAACAGAGCTTTAAAATAGAAGATTGGCCACAGTATGATATCCTGGTTAAATTTTCTGTTTCTTGAATACTCAGAAAAAAAAAATTCTGTCTAAACTACTAAATCTTTTAGAAAATTACAAAATCTGAATGTTAGAGCATCACACTGAGTGGCACAAAAGCAAAAGAAGTTGCCAGTTGACATGGGCAGTGAGATGTTGGTAACAGCTGGTATTTTTAATTGGTTTTACAAAAGATATTTTCCCTGCAGCCGACTATTCAAGCATGAGTGTTCTACAGTCTCCAAGGCTTGTATCATAAAATTCTGTCACTTCATCAATTTTAAATTCTAATTCTTCAAAAGAGGTTTATGCTTCAAAGAAACTAAATCTGAGATGTCACATAAAATATGCTGATTAATGTCTTTATCAACATCTGGAACATACAGAATGTTCTCCCTATTGATCGATTCTAAAGAGTTAACTGTAATGGGAACAATCTTTCAACAAAATGAAAGATTTCTTAATTACATTCAGACACAAGATTAATTGACATATTTTTTTTTTCAACATAAAGGGCTTCTATTAAGTGTTTTTAAGAAGAAATGAGTTTCCACTTCTGGCTAAGATGGAGTAACAGCGTCTGATTTTCTTTCATGCTTGAAACAATCACAAAACAGACAAAATGCATGAAACACTGGTTTTTAAGACACTGATTATCAGGCAGGGGAGGGCAGTGCTCTCTCAGTGATGATGAAGATAAGCTCCTTGATGGCTCCAGCTTACTTCCTTGAAAGCATTTCCAGGCTGTTGTACAAGGAGGAAACTGGGTGGAACCTGGAAGTACCCTGAGTTGAGATGAGCTTTGAATCAAGAAGAACAACACAGAGGTTACACAACAGATGCCAACGTGAAGAAAACTGCACAGAGAAGAGCTCTAGAGACCTGTAGATGGTCCCCTTTGAGGTATTCAGCAGAATACTGAAAAATAACTTCCAGAATTAAAAAGAAGAGTACTCAGCACTCACAAAGAGTAGAAAATAATGCCTGTTCCCACAACCAAACTGGGAAGCTCATAATTTACAGGGTTTTAGGTAGAGTGTTAGGAAAGTCTTGCCTCAATAATGAGGAATAATTAGCCCGAGTCTGAATGCAACTCTGGCCTAACAGATTTTAAAAGCAAGACCTGGAAGGGTCAAACTGTTTTCAAATAATTTAAATGCAACTCAGACCAAAACTTAAGAATGTTTACGGGGGTAACCCCTTCGGGTCCCCTCCCACTGTGGGAGCTTTTCTGTCCTCTCAATACATCCTGTTATCCTACTTTAAAAAAATATTTACATAAATATAGAAACTTCCAGTACCCACCAAGATAAAATTCACAATGTTCGGCATTCAATCAAAAGTTAGCAGCCACGCAAAGAAGGAAGAAAATACAACCCACAAAAGAGCAAAATCAATCAAGCAAAACCATCTCAGAATTGATACAGATGTTAGAATTCACAGGCAATGACGTTAAAACAGCTTTTATCATTGTATTTCAAGTTCAAACAGTGAAGAAGAAACACAGAAAATACATTTTAGAAAGAACCAAATCAACTTCTAAAAATAAAAATAAAAAACATCCAAGATAAAAGATCCTCTTGATGGGATTAGCAACAGATTAACCACTGCAGAAGAAAATATAGGTCAACTAGAAGAGAGTGACCTTGAATTTTAAAAATCAAGGAGACAAAGTATCAGCTATGATACAACTTCAATTGTCAAATACATATGTAATTTGAGTCCCTAAAGATTGGAAGTGCAGAGAAAATTATATTTAAAGAAAAAAATGAATATAAATTTTCTAAATTTGAGTAAAACAAAATCCACAAATTAAAGAATCTCAACAAACTCTAAGCGCAAGAAACATAAAGGAGGCTACCCCAATGCACAGCAAAATCAAATTGCATAAAACCAGTGATAAACAGAAAATCCCAAATATAACCAGAGAAAATGACTTGTTTTACATGAATGAAACAAAGATAAATGTGATAGCAGTTCTCTCCTGGGAATCAATATAAACTGTACAAGAAGACAATGGGAGTGGTATTTTTAACATACTGGAAGAAAAATATGTGTTAAGTTCGAACTCCACATCCGGCAGAATATCTTTCACAAATGTAGATGAAATAAAGGCTTGTTCAGACACCAAAAATGAAATAATTCATTATTAGCAGACCTATACTATACAAAATGTTAAAGAAAATCCTTCAAACAGAACAAAAATTATACCAAACGGAAATGTGGAACTATGCAAAGGAATGCAGAGCACTAAATGGACAGCTACATATATCACAAAATACTTTTTTCTCATTATTTAAATGTCTATACATGATAATTGATTATTTAAACAAACATAGTATAGTGTGGTGGTTATAACATAGTTAACTAATCTTGAGAACTAATGTGACATCACATGAAGATAGACTTCAATAAGTTCAAGATAGATACTATAAACTCTAAACCACTAAAATAACAAAAAGAAAAAATGACAGCTGATGGACAATAAAAGAGATAAAATGAAATTATAAAAAATATTCACTTAAAAAAAGTTAGACAATTATCATAACACTATAGAAGGTATTGAGAGTAGGGGGAATCTGCCAGGGGAGGAGGGGGTGGGATTGGCAGTTGAGGGAAACTGTCAAGGGAGGGAGGGGCACACCTCATCAACAAGGGCACCCGCATAATCAACATTTGAATTCCTAACCCTGAATTGTAGCCCACATCTTTAAAATAAAATAAATAAAAATTTTAAAAAAGAAGTTACAAAATGAGGAAAAGAACAACTAAGAATATATAGGACAAACATAAATCAAATAGCAAGAAATTATTGATTTAAACCTAACCAGAATCACATTAACTATAAAAAGTGTGAATACCCAATTAACAGACAGATATTGTCAAACTGAACAATGAAAGATATTGTCAAACTGAACAACCCAACTATAGGTGTACTCTAGGCCAGGCTCAGTGGCTCAGCCTGTAATTATAGCACTTTGGGAGGCCTAGGCGAGTGGATTGCCTGAGCCTGTGGGTTCGAGACCAGCCCGGGCAACTCGGTGAAACCTCCTCTCTACAATAAAAATAAAAAAATTAACTGGGCAAGGTAGCACGTCCCTGTAGTTCGTGTGACTTGGAAGGCTAAGGCAGAAGGATCGCCAGAGCCCAGCAGGTCGATGCTGGGGTGGCTGTGCACCTGGGGTGGCCTGGGCAATGGAATGAGACACACACACACACACACACACACACACACACACACACACACACACACACACAAAGTGCATTCTAAATAAAAAGACACAAATACGTTAACAGTGAAAGGAAGGGAAATGATAGACCATGTTAACATTGATCAAAAGAAAGCTACATTTAATAACTTAATATCAGGCAAAATAAATTTCACAGCAATGAATTTTACCAGTAATAAAGAATGTCATTTTTAGTGATAAAAGTGTAAATTCATTAGGAAAACATAATAATTCTACTAATACACATATTTTAAAAAGAGCTTCAAAATGCCTAGAGAAAAAACTGGATAAAATTCCAGGAGAAATATTTCTCCCTCAATAGTTCATAGAGCAAGCAGACAAAAATCAACAAAGCATAAAAGACTTGAACAACACAAACGGCTAACTTTACCTAATTGACATTTATAGGATACTCTGGACATTTATAGAATACTCTGTCGGAATACACATTCTTTCAAGTATAGATGGAACAAATGCCAAGATAGACCATGTTCTGGGCCATAAAAGAAATTTTCAGGAAATGTAAAAAGATCCAAGTCTTACAAAATATATTTTCTAATTACAGTGGATTTAAATTAGAAATGATTAACAAGAAGATCTCTGCAGAATTCCAAAAATGTTTAGAAATGAACTAACCATTGCTAAACAAGCCATGGCTCAAAGAGGAAACCAAGGGAAATTTAAAAAGTATGTTGAACTGGGATCCCATCAAAGCAGTATTTGAAAGGGGGTATTTGCAATACTAAATGCCTATTAGTAAAGAAGAAAGGTCTCAACACGATGACCTCAGCTTCCACCTTAAACTAGAAACTAGAAAATTAAAGCTAAATGAAACCTAAGGTAAGCAGAAAAAAGAAAATAATAAAGGTCAGATCAGAAATTATTTTACATTGAAAATTGGAAAACAATGGAGAAAATCAATGAAATTTCATCTGGTTCTTTGAGAAAAAAATAATAAAATGTATAAACATCTAATAAAGTCAACAAAGAAAAGAAAAGAGAGAATTAAATTACCATATCCAAATGACAGAGTCGGGATATTACAGACTACAAAAAATTAATTAAAGGACTAAAGGACGACTATAAACAGTTTACTCATCTAAATTCAACAACATAGGTGAAATGGACCCATTCCTAGAAAACCACAAACAACCAAAATTCACCCAAGATAAAGCAGATAACCTGAGCAGTTCTACAAATAAATCAAAGCTACAATGAGAGACCACCTCACTCAGTGAGGATGGCTATCATTAAAAAGTTAAAAAGCAACAGGTGTTTATGAGACTTCAGAGAAAAGGGAACACTCATACACTGTTAGTAGGAATATTAGCTAGTTCAGCCTTTGTGGAAAGCTGTGTGGTCTATTTCTCAAAAAACTGAAAATTGAGCTATCATCGAACCAAGCAATCCCACTCCTGAGAACATACCCAGAGGAGCATAAATTGCTTTACCAAAAATACACCTGTACACATATGTTTATTGCAGCACTATTCACAATAACAAAGACATGGACGCAACCCAGATGCCCATGGAAAATGGATTGAAAGAAAGAAAGAAAGAAAGAAAGAAAGAAAGAAAGAAAGAAAGAAAGAAAATAATAATGGAAAATGGACTGGATAGGGCAGCCCCCTTGGGTCCCCTCCCACTGTGGGAGCTTTTCTGTCCTCTCAATAAATCCTGCTTTAGAAAGAAAGAAAGAAAGAAAGAAAGAAAGAAAGAAAGAAAGAAAGAAAGAAAAAAGAAAGAAAAAAGAAAGAAAGAAGGAAAGAGGACTAGATAAAGAAAATATAGTACATATACATGATGGAATACTACACAGCCATAAAGAAGAACAAATTACATCCTTTGCAGCAACAAGGATGCAACTAGAGACCATCATTCTAAGTGAACTATCACAGAAATAAAAACGGAATACCACATGTCCTCACTCATAAGTGGACACAAAACATTGGGCACATAAGCGCAAAGGTAGGAACAACAGATGCTTGGAACTGCTGAAGGAGGGGGAGAGAGGAAAAGGGACACACACCACCCATTGGGTGCCATGTTCACTACTAGAAGGGGAGGGGGCTTGCTGGAAGCTCAAACCTCCCCTTCACACTATGTACTTACGTGGCAAATGCTCACAAGCACTCCACAACTCTAGAATAATTTTTTTCAAAAGGATTAATGGTGGTGAAGGTTAGGAATGGGGAATGGGGCTGGGTATGGTAATAAAAGGGTAGCAGGAGGGAGTCTTAAAATGGGAGGACACTTCTGTATCTTTTTTGGGGGGAGAGTTGGAGTATCACTCTGTCGCCCAGGCTGGAGGAGTGGTACACTCATGGCCACCGCAACCTCGACCTGCTGAGCTCAGGCGATCCTTCCGCCTCAGCCTTACAAGTAGCCGGAACTACTGGCCTGTGCTGCCACACCCGGCTTATTTTTTTTATTTATTGTAGAGACGAAGTCTCGCCAAGTTGCCCAGGTGGGTCTCAAACCTGTGGGCTCAGACGGTCCTCTCGCTTCGGCCTCCCAAAGTGCTGGGATGACAGGCTAAGCCACTGCACCTGGTCCGCTTCTGTATTATGATGGCAATGGTGCTGATTGCAGAAATCTACACGTGTGATAGAATTGCACAAAACTACACACACATACACACATGAGTGCATGTAAAACTGGTGGTTCTGAATGACTCTGTGATCTGCACCAATGTCAATCTTCTGATGGTGTTACTCAAGCAAGATATTGCTCTTGGAGGAAACTGAGTAAACAGTATCTGGGATCTCTTTATACACATTTTTTATGACTTTCTGTGAATCTGTAATTACTTCAAAATAAAAAGTACAAGACAACAAAAAGAGTTTAAGTGAGCTTAGCAAAGTAACAGAACACAAGATGACTACACAAAAATTAATAATATTTCCATTGGAAGTTGAAATTAAAAACCAATACCATTTAAGAGATGAGAATAAAATGGAGAAAAATGGAATAGGGCTAACAAAACAATATGGAATTTGTATGCAAAAGAAAAAAAAGAGAAAGAAGGAAGGAAGGAAGGAAAGAAGGAAGGAAGGAAGGAAGGAAGGAAGGAAGGAAGGAAGGAAGGAAGGAAGGAAGGAAGGAAGGCTGATTAAAGAAACCAAAGACCCAAGTAAATGGGAAGCCAACCTTGCTTATGGACTGGAATACTTAACGTTCAGTAAAATGTTAATTCTCCTCAAATTGATCTATAGATGTGTGCCATTCCTCTCACCCTCATGTGAGAATACCTTGTATATATAGACAAGCTGGTTCTAAAATGTACAGGGAAAGGCAAAGGAATTAGAACAACTTGAAAAAGAAGTGAAATTGGAGGAATTCTATAACCAGTTTTAAACGTTACTAAATAGCTGCAGTAATCAAGACAGTGCGGTATTGGCAAAGAGGGAGACACCCAGATCAGTAGAACAGAATACAAAGATTCACAGAAATATGACCAATTGATTTGTTAAATTATTATTATTTTTTAGTTATAAAGATGTGGGGTACAATTCAGGGTTAGGTATACAAACATTGATTATGCAGCTACCCTTGTTGATGAGGTATGCCCTTCCCTCTCCTAGCAGTTTCCCTCAACTGCCAATCCCACCCCCTCTCCACTGACCAGTTTCCCATTACCGCCAAATGTTTTCTTATAATATTATAATTGTTCAAGGTCTGCTTATGAGTGAGAACATATGGTACTCTGTTCTTTGTTTCTGTGATAGATCACTGAGTATGATTGACTCCAAAACCATCCAAGTTGCTGCAAAGTTCATATATTTGTCCTTCTTTATGACTGTGTAATATTTCATTATGTGTATGTGCCACATTTTCTTTATCCAGTCCAGCTTTGATGGGCAACATGGTTGGTTCTATGTTTTTGCTGTTGTGAAAGAGCTGCAACAAACATATGCATGCAGGTATCTTTTTTGTAGAATGATTTGAGCTCCTCCGGGTATATTCCCAATAGGGGAATTGCTGGATCAGATGGAAGGTCAATTTCTAGTTCTTTCAGAAATCACTACACTGTCTTCCAAAGAGGTTGTACTAGTTTGCATTCTCACCAGCAGTGTAGAAGAGTTCCTTTTTCTCCACATCCTCGCCAGCATCTGTTGTTGTTTATTTTATTAATGATGGCCATTCTTACTGGGGTTAGGTGGTATCTCGATGTGGTTTTGATTTGCATTTCTCTGATAATGAATGAGGCTGAGCACTTTTTCATGTGTCTGTTGGCTGTCCATATACCTTCTTCTGAGAAGTGTCTATCCATGTCTTTTGTTCACTTTTTAAAGGGGCTGTGTTTTTCCTTTTGGCGCATTTGAGTTCCTTGTAGATCCTAGAGGTTAGGCCTTTGTCAGATATACAGTTGGCAAATATTTTTTTTCCCATTCTGTGGGCTGTCTCCCGGCTCTCTTGATGGTTTCTTTTGCTTTGCAGAAGTTAGTTAGTTTGATGAGGCCCCATTTGTCTATCTTATTTCTCAAGGTATTGGTCTTTAGGGTTCTGAATAGGAATTGGTTGCCAGTTCCGATTTCCATAAGGGTGTCTCCTGCATTTTCTAAGATTCTTATAGTTTGAGGTTTTACATTTAGGTCTTTGATCCATTCAGAGTTAATTTTTGTGTATGGTGATAGGTAGGGGTCCTGTCTCAATCTTCTGCATGTTGTCAGCCAGTTTTCCCAGCACAATTTACTGAATAGGTTCTCCTCTCCCCAGGGGTTGTGGTTGGAGGCTTTGTCAATGATGAGTTGGTTGAGGAATCGAGGCTTTGCTTCCAGAATATCTATCCTGTTCCATTGGTCTATGTGCCTGTTCTCGTACCAACACCAGGCTGTTATGATTACTGTAGCTTTATAGTAAAGTTTAAAGTCTGGAAGTGTGATACCCCCTGCTTTGTTTCTTTTGCTAAGGATTGTTTTGGCTATTCGTACGACCAATTGATTTTTGACAAAGTTGCCAAGCAGTATAATTGGAGAAAGAATCTTCTTTTTTAGCAAATCTTTGTTACCTAGGATTAGGCAAAGAGTTCTTAGATATGACATGTGAAAAAGACAATTCATAAAACAAAAAAAATTTGATAAATTGGACTTAATCAAAATTTAATTTTTTTCCCCTCTCATAAGGTTGAACATACACTTACCATATAACCCAGCAGTCCTACTCCTGGATATTTACTTGAAAGAAATACTGTGTTTTCACAAAAATATGTACATGAATATTTACAGAAGCTCTATTCATAATCACCCCAAAATTCACCAAAATACCATTCAGTGGAGGTATGGATTAACAAACTGGTGCATCTATATCATGGCACACTCCTGAAGCGTGTAACACCTTGGATGGATCTCAAAGGCTTTATGCTGAGTGAAAGAGCCAGTCTCAAAAAGTTGCACATTGTATAATCCCATTTACTTGACAGTCTTTAAAAAAGAAAATCAAAATGGTAGTCTAGGCCCAGTGGTTCACACCTGTAATCCCGACACTTTGAGAGGCTGAGACGGGAGGATGGCTTGAGTTCAGGAAGTCGAGACCAGCCTGGGCAACCTAGTGACACCTCGTCTCTATAAAAAATTGAAAAATCAGTCAAGCGTGGTGGTGTGTGCCTGTAGTCCCAGCTCCCTTGGTGGCTGAGGTAGAAGGATCACTCAGAGCCCAGGAGGTTGAGGCTATGGTAAACTGTGATCCCACCACCACATTCCAGCTTGGGCAATAGAGTGAGACCCCCCAACTCAAAAAACAAAACAAAACTGTAGTGTTGTAGAGCAGATCAGTGGTTACTGGAGATTAGGAGTGGGGATAGAGTTTGACTCTACATGAATGACGGTATTAGGGAGTTTTAGGGGGGATGAAGAAACATTTCTAAATCCCTACTGTGATGGTGACTTAACAAATTCATAGCACTGCACACCAAAATGTCATTTTTACTGTATGATAATGTAAGAAAGTATTTTTAAAGAAATATTTTTAAATAATTCAAATATTACCACTCAGAGGTAACCATTGTTAATAGACCTACCTATGTACTGTATAAACATTTTTTACAAAATTAATGGATTCTTAAAGGACAAACCATCTTTATTTTATTTTACTTTATTTTTTTAAGTCAGAGTCTCACTCTGGCGCCCAGGCTGGAGTGCAGTGACACACTCACGGCCACCACAGCCTTGACCTGCTAGACTCAGGCAATCCTTCTGCCTCAGCCTCCCAAGTAACTGGAACCTCAGGTGCACACAACCATGACTGCCTAATTTTTGTGATTTATTGTAGAGACGAGGTCCCACCAAGTTGCATGGGCTGCTCTCAAACCCCCAGACTCTTTGACCTCCCAAAGTGCTGGAATTACAGGCTTGAGTCACTGTGCCAGCTATCTTGTTATTTTTAATGCAGCAATTAATTATGAAAATCTTTATAAATATGCATCTATAGCAAAAACTTATAAAACTGTACTTTTTTTTTTTTTTTTTTTTTTTAGTTGGAGTCTCACTCTGTTGCCCATACTGGAATGCGGTGGCCGCTCCCGGCCACTGCGGCCTCGACCTGCTGGGCTCCGGCGATCCTTCCGCCTCAGCCTTTCGAGTAGCTGGAATTACAGGCATGTGCTACCATGCCTGGCTGATTTTTTGATTTATTGTAGAGATGAGGTCTTGCTGCCCAGGCGGGTCTCGAACCCGCGGGCTCAGGCAATCCACTCACCTCAGCCTCCCAAAGGTGCGGGATTACAGGCCGATCCACCGAGCCCAGCTCAACTGTACATTTTTAAATGTGCAATATGTCCAATGGAATATCATGCAGCCATAAAGAAGGACAAACATATGGACTTCGCAGCAACTTGGATGGATTTAGAGTCTATCACACTTGGTGATCTATCACAGAGACAAAGAACAGAGTACCACATTCTCATGTATAAGTGGACCTTGAACAATTATCATAATACTATAAGAAAGGGATTGGCAGTAGTGGGAAACAGCCAAGGAAAAGGGGGTGGGATTGGCAGTTGAGGGAATCTGCCAGGGAATGGGAAGAGGGCACACCTCTTCCACAAGGGTACCTGCATAATGAACATTTGTATACCTAACCCTGAATTGTACCCCACATCCTTAGAATTAAATTTATTTTTTAAAGACTACACATTTTACTGGAATTTCTAGAGAGATATGAAAAAAATGTGTAATATGTCAATTATACTTCAATAAAGCTGTTACATAGATAAATGACTAATACCACGAACATACTTGCTACAGGATATATGCATGTTTGAATGATAAAATTTTTTTGTTTCCTTCCCAAAACAGATAGATTAGATGCAGCAGGCAGAGGGACTAGAGATTTTCTCAGGGGTGAGTGAGCCTATAGAATTTGAAGCAAGGTGGCAGGTGTTAGCCTGGTGGGTGTGCAAGTGTGCATGTGTGTATGGAGTTTCAGAGCACAGAAAGGAGAATTAGGGATGATAATGCAGAAACTGTCCTCACTGGACCTGAAATGGGACAGAAGATGGAATGTCATGAGTAAGTTGTATCAAGATTTTTTAGAATTAAATTTCAAATGACAAAATTTGAGCTCCCTGCTAGAAACTGTTCATTTTAGAACAAGGAACTGACATCACAGAAATGGCCTTTCAAGGCTAATCATCTGACCCTATATTCATCCATTCATTCACTTAGTAAATACTGAGTGTTTAACCTATGGCATTCATGAGATGAACTGGAAAGGAGAGTATATTACAGTTATGTGAGGTGGGAAGGGCTTGAACTAGAATGAGGTATTGATTATGACCAGGAAATAGAAGTCCATGAAACTGACAAGGAATCTTCGCTGTTCAAGCCGACATCAGCAAACTTACAGCTCTGAGTCTCTCTGAACTGGTGGGTTTCTCCTTCCTCTCAGGCAATCAGTAGCTCTAAACATTGGGCATGCCTCTGTGAGGAACTGGGATGGCAAGGAGTGCTGTGCTCACTCACCTGTGTTGTCTGGTGTTTATTCATTCTTTCAGTGCTATTGCTGTGTCATTGATAACAGTGGCCCTATTGAGGGGGAGTGAGTTTGAGAAGGAGGTTGCATTCAATGCCCAGCACACAGTGGCTTGTTACAGTTTGCTGAATGAAGGAAGGAATTTTTGACACCCTTCGAGTTACTTATAATGGTGTACTCCTTCAGGTGCTTCAAAAGAAAAAAGGCTAGTTTAGACAAAACAACTCCTATCTCAAATGCAAACTCTGAACGATCATGGCTGCCTCCACCTCTGGGTTGAGTGGGAAATTGAGGCTATGTCTAGGTTCCCTAAGAAAATGTGTCAGGTGCAATTGTTAATATCTACCTAGGTCACAGGAAACGGAATAAACAGGAGACTGAGCAAGGGCTGAGAAAGAGATCAGATGGTCAGACTGGGCATGGGCAGCCTTCGGAACCTCATCAGCAGAGGTGAAATTGGAAGCCTTTCACATAGATGAGCACCTGAGAAAGAAAATGTAGAGACAGAGAGGGTTCGCATACCACTGGAATGCCTTCCCTTGTCACCTTCCTCTCCAACTCCCAAACGCCTTTCAGGTGACCTGGGTGGGAAACATAACTGTAGCCATTTTCTTTGGACGCATTTAATATTATGAGTACAGTTTGCCATTGATAACAGCAAGAGCATGAACTCCGCTGTTCTGTGCTTGAATACCTGGCTCTACTACTCACTGGCTCTGTGATACTGAACAGGTTTCTTAGCATTTCAGAGCTGGTTTTCTCACCTGTAAGAGTAGACTGATAATAACTTGCAAGGGTTTTGCAACACAAATGAGGTATGTAATAAAGCAGGTGTTCAATAAATTGTGGTTATTACAACTATTGCAAAGTTACTCAGATGCAGTTCTATATTTACCAATGGGATATTACTTTTTATGGAAGTAGATTATTATAAATGGTCAAGGATTTAAGAATGTAGTAAATGCAAGATGTTTCTTTAATCAGAATTTGCTGCCTTATACTTGCAAAGTAATTTTAGTATCAATTAGCTGAATGCTGCTGGAACTGGTGACAGCTTTGTTGTCCAGAACTAAGGAAAATAATGGTAGCCATTTAAATGTTATACTGCCCGTATCTGTTAAACAGTGTAATAAAATTGGCAACTTATAACTGCATCCGGCTCATCTCTGTTTCATTTCTCCCTGGTCTCCTATAAAATCTCCCTGGTGATTTTCTTGAGTTAAAAGTGCAGTATGTTCTGCCTCTTGAATAATGTCTTATACACATACAAGTCACCTTAAACATGGAAAGTGTATTTAGGATGTTTGCCATCTTCTAAGTTTGAGCAAGGTTCCTAAAATTTCTATTGACATCAAAGAGCCCCCCGGCTTTCTGATCTGATTTTCTAGTATCTTCTGGGAGTTCTTCTTACACCTCACTGAATTCCTTTCCTCTAGACCAGAAAATACACATTCACTCCTCTCCAAATAATGGTAAACTATGTTTCCTTTTTCTTTATTTCTTTTATTTTAAAGATATGGGTTACAATTCAGGATTAGGTATACAAGTGGTCATCGTACAGGTAAATTTGAACCTCTCTTTGGTCCCCACTTCACCTGAGAAGTTTGGAGATCAGGTACCCTTATTGTTATGGGTACCCCCTTCCTCCGCCCCTGGCAGTTTCCAGCTACTGCCAATCCCTTTCTTATTGTATTATGGTAAATGTTCAGGGTCTACTTAGGAGTGAGAATATGTGGCACTCAGTTTTTTGTTTCTGTGATAGATCTCTGAGTATTATAGACTCTAAATCCATCCAAGTTGCTGCTAAGTCAGTAATTTTGTTCTTCTGTATGACTGCATAATATTCCATTGTGTATATGTACCACATTTTTTGATCCAGTCCAGCTTCAGTGGGCAGCATGGTTGATTCCATGTTTTTGCTATTGTAAATAGTGCTACAATAAACATACGTGTGGTGGGCAAGTATCTTTTTACATAGAGTGATTTAAGGTCCTCCTGGTACATTTCCAGAAGAAGGATTGCTGTGTCTTATGAAAGGTCAATTTCTAGTTCTTTTGGGAATTGCCACACTGTTTTCCAGAAAGGTTGAACTAGTTTGCGTTGTCACCAACAGTGTAGCAAGCGTTTCCTTTTCTCCATATCCTCAGCATCTGTTGTTTGTTTTATTAATGATGGCCATTCTTACCAGGGTTAAGTGGTATCTCAATGTGGTTTTGGTTTGCATTTCTCTGATGATGAGTGAGGTTGAGCACTTTTTCGTGTGTCTGTTGGCTGCCCGTACATTTTCTATTGAGAAATGTCTATTCATGACTTTAGTCCACTTTTTAATGGGGCTGTTTTTGTTTTTTGTTTTTTCCTTCTGACATGGTTGAGTTCCTTGTAGATCCTGGATGTTAGGCCTTTGTCAGACATACAGTGGGCAAATATTTTTTCCCATTCTGTGGACTGTCTCCCCACTCTCTTGATGGTTCCTTTTGCTTTGCAGAAGCTTTTCAGTTTGATGAGGTCACACTTGTCAATCTTATATCTCCTATGGCATGGATTTTGGGGATTTTGATCAGAAATTGGTTGCCTATTTTGATTTCCATAAGGGTGTCTCCTGCATTTTCTAACATTCTTAATGTTTGAGGTTTTACATTTAGGTCTTTGATTTATTTGGAATTGATAAGTAATGGTAAACTGTGTTTCTAAGGCATTCAGACACATGCGCCTTTGGATTATATGTGCTTTCTTTATCAACCCTCTTTTTAAAATTTTTTTTTTATTTTGAAGATGTGGAGTACAATTCAGGGTTAGGCATACAAATATTCATTATAGTACCCTTATTGCTGAATTGTGCTCCCCCTCCCCTGGCAGTTTCCCACTACTACCAATCCCTTTCTTATAGTATTATAATAATAGTTCAATGTCCACTTATGAGTGAGAACATGTGGTACCCAGTTCTTTGTTTCTGTGATAGATCACTCAGTATTAGACACTCTAAGTCCATCCAAGGTTCTGTGAAGTTCGTAATTTTGTCCTTCTTTATGGCTGCACAATATTCCATCATGTATATTTACCACATTTTTTTTTAACAAGTGTCTTTTGTTTTATTTGGCATATATGACAACCTTACTTGTGAATTTATATTCTTTTGGTTTCTCTTTTAATTTTTTTTTTTATTTTGAAGATGTGGGATACACATTCAGGGTTAGGCACACTAATGTTCATTATGCAGGTACCCTTGTTGATAAGGTGTGCCCCCCGCCCCCTGGCAGTTTCCCACTACTGTCAATCCTGCCTTTTTAAAAAGAGAAAACAATATTGGCCATGATCTGGTCCCTGCTTTTCTGAGCCTCATGGCTCTCCCCGACATATCTCATGCTCCAAATACTCCAGTTACTGCTTGTACCTCACATGAAGTGTGCCCCCTCATTTCTCCGTGCCATTCCCATCTTGACTTCACTACCCAGAATGCCTTTCTTAGTTTTTGTGAAAAACTCACCCTTCGAGACCCAACTGAGGCATCTTCTGGGAAGCCTTTCTGTATCAAAGGATGCAGATCTTTCCTCATCTCTGTTCCCAGGGCGTCTGCATGGCCTCTGTCATAGCCTCTGTCATAGAATTCAGTAACTGGGTGCTTTCTTATCCATCTCCCCAACCCCAAAGATAACTTCCTTGTGAGTAAAGACTATCTTGCTTCTTTTTCTCTCCACAACACCTATGCCTGTGTCTTGTGCAGAATAGAAAATAATGCTTTCGAGTGACTAAATGAAATGCGTTGCCCTCTAATGTCCTTTCTCATGGTTGACAACAGCACTGAGTTATTAAATAGTGTTAATTAGAGTGGATTCTAGAAGATCCTACTGGCCTTCCAGACTTTGATGTGTCCTATGTGTAAGACCTTTGTATAGGATATGAAAATTCCCTCATGTGGTGGTGGCCAATTCCTTTAATTTCTTTCCCCTTCCTGGAAATCTCTTTAATTAAATTTTCCAAGGCCTTTTGCTAGTGACCTATAGGCCCCAAGGGATTACGTGTGTAGGAACTAACCTGGCTCTGAGCCTAAAAATAGTTTATTGCTTCAGAGAGAGAAATTACTTTCTGGACAATTTAAGTTGGATTTTCTTTCGGTATATGTTTTAGATAATAATGGAAAAAATCATAAATTAACCGGAGCCTAGAAAAGAGAGTTTTAAACTTGTATGGCATAAGTCACCTGAATAGAAAATGAGCATCTACAAAGATGCCAGCAAAAATAACTGATGACCCTGAGTCTCTGGTCCAGTTGATTCCTTCTTAAACCTATACTCTCATCCCCATTAATAATTAAAAAGATGGGGACTTCCTGCAAGATGGCCATGGGGCAACCTGGTCTGTGAAACCCTCTGCAAAGGAGAACTGCAGTGGGTCTCTGGCTCTCGCCCCGGGGGCTGCAGACCCCAACATCACAGCCTGCTCTTCATACGGAGCTCAGCCGTTGCCACTGCTGTGGCACCGCCACGGACTGGACAGCCACTGCAGCGCAGACGCCGCCGCCGTCGCCGCAGCCAGCAGTAGCACATTGCACCACCCAGGCCGGAGGCAATCCACGACTTCAGTCCTTGAAGCCCCTTCAGGGAGGATCTGCTGGGATCGCTGCCACCTCTCCTGCGACCAAGACGTCCTGCCCGCCGTGAGTCTCCTGCCTGTGCCCTGAGGCAGGCATCCATCTCCAGTCTCTACCGGTTCCTGTCTGCCCCCACCCCCTCTGGGGCAAGCAGCTGAGATAGCACCACCTGCTGGTGATTCAAGGTAACAACACCGAAACGGGAGAAACAGCTTGAAAAAGACATAAGCCCGAGTGGTGAACGGAGGGTGATCTGAGCTGTCCTTCACAGCAGACCAGGGGCAACTGACCCTAACTGCAAACTAATTTACCTGCTTGAAAAGAAAGCTAGAAATCAGAACTGAAAGGATATTGGACTTAAACGAAAAGTCTCAGAGTGTGCTTCAGTGATTCTGTTAGTTTAATGACTTAATTCTATTCCTACTGTTTGTTCCCTTCCCCCCCCTTCCTTTTCTTCTCTTTTCCTCTGTCTGTAAACCATATCTTTGTATAGAGGAAAAGCATACCAATAAGGTGGTTGGTTAGCTTGTATGTTAGCATCACTATATGTTTTAATTTTTTGTATGGGAGTTGGTTCATCTGTAGCTGTGGTCTATTGTTTTTATCTATTTCAGTATAGGTCTCTCTCTCCATTTGTTGGCACACTCGTTTGTTTCCCCCCTTACTCCTCTATCTCTCCACCCCCCTCTTCAACCCACTATCTGCTCCATTCTCTTCCCTCTGCTAACCACATTTTATTTCAGGGAGTAAACCTACAGCCCCACTGCACGAACAGATTCTAAGGCAGTGGGAAGTGGGTTCCAGATTATCCACACACCTGTCAGCAAATACTAGGGCCTGCAGATAGACTTTGAATCACAGCTCCCTGCTTAAGTAAATCTCAAAACTGCAAAAAGGACCACCCCCAACCTACAGTGCAACTCCAGAATTGAACAAAGTAAGAGGGTATACATAAAGAATAGGAGATTGAACAAACAGAAGTAAAACCAATCCCTTTACTCCTGAATAATAGAATTAAAGAAGATGGTGACGTGGAGGGAAGGAAAAAGTAGGGAGGGAGAAAAACCACACAAATGAAGAAAAACCAAAAGAAGAATATAGGTCTCACACAGACCCCTGGGAGATCAGACACTGAGAAAACAGATTCTGGAACACAAACAATGAAGAGCCCCCAGAATGACTAGTCACACATGCAACAAACTCAGACAGCAAGACATTAATGGAGAGAATTTAAAAAAATTGAGGAGAGACAAGAGGAAAATAGGAAGGAGCTGATGTCAGAAATAACAGCAGTAAAGAATACTGTGATGGAAATGAATAACAGACTAATAAGCATGAAAAGCAGAATTAGCCAAGCAGAAGAAAGAATCTCAGAACTCAAAGACCAAAACACAGAATTAACCCAAACTGTCAAAAGCATAGAAAAGAAGCTCAAAAAGACAGAACAAAACCCGCAAGAGATGAATGATCACTTCAAGAGACCAAACCTAAGAGTAATTGGACTTCCTGAGGCAGGGAGAGAGACAGAAGCCACACTGGAACAAGCATTTCATGAAATCATTCAAGAAAACTTTCCTCATCTCATCAAGGATGAAAAAATTCAAACACAAGAGATTCAGAGAACCCCTGCAAGACAACAAATGAGAAGACCAACTCCCAGACACAAAATAATTCACCTAAACAAAGTAGTTATAAAAGAAAAAATCCTAAAGGCAGCAAGAGAAAAAGGCCAGACTACCTACCAGGGAAGACCAGTTAGAATAGCAGCAGATTTATCCAAAGAAACCTTTCAGGCTAGGAAAGCCTGGAGCCCTATCTTCAAAGTTCTAAAAGATAAACAATTTCAACCAAGAATAACCTACCCAGCCAAACTAAGCTTCATAGGTGAGGGAGAAGTGAAATCTTTTCCAGATATCCAATCCCTAAGAACCTACACTGCCACCAGACCACCTCTACAAGAAACACTTAAGAAAATACTGAATACAGAAGAAAAAGAAAAAAGAACAACATTCTTCACAAGAGTATAGGCAAAAGATTAAAAACACACATGAGCCAACAACAAAACCCCAAGAAAGACAACAAACAAACAGGAACAACTCTGTAAGAACCTTATGACAGGGATCAACTCTTGCATTTCAATTATTAGCCTAAATGCAAATGGACTAAATGCACCACTGAAAGGACATAGAATGGCAAAATGGTTAAAATATCATCAGGCAACAATCTATTGCCTTCAAGAGACTCACTCACTAGAAAGGACACCCACAGACTCAAAGTAAGAGGATGGGAAACAAACTTTCATGCGAACGGAATACAAAAGAAAGGAGGAGTAGCGATCTTAATTTCAGACAAAATACCG
>NW_007251299.1:111013-125994 GCF_000164805.1 Carlito syrichta
CAGATCCGGAACCTCAATGTGACTTTGGACCAAATGGACTTAATTGATACCTATAGAACACTCCATCCAAAGACCACAGAATATACATTCTACTCATCACTGCATGGAACATATTCTAAGATCGACCACGTAATTGGCCATAAATCAAGCATAAGCAAATTTAAAAGGACCATGCACCTTCTCGGACCACAGTGGAATAAAAATAAACACTGACAACAACTAAGTCCTCCCAAAACCCACAAAGACATGGACACTAAACAGCATGATGCTAAACAACTCCTGGGTCAATGATGAAATCAAAACAGAGATCAAAAGATACCTGGAAACAAATGAAAATGAAGAAACATCTTACCAAAATCTCTGGGATGCCATGAAAGCTGTGGTAAGAGGGGTATTTATATCTCTAAAAACACAAATAAAGAAAATGGAAGGATCACAAATTAACAGCCTAACAAGCCACCTAAGGAAGCTGGAAAAGCAAGACCACAAAAACCCTAATTTCAGCAGAAGAATCCAGATCACCAAAATAAAAGCCCAAATCCAGGACATAGAAGACAAAAAGATAATACAAAAAATCAATGAAACAAAAAACTGGGTCTTCAAAAGGATAAACAAGATCGATGGTCCCCTAGCTAGACTGACCAAGAAAAAACGAGAAAAAAACCAAATAAGCATAATCAGAAACACAAAAGATGAAGTCACATCTGACCCTGAAGAAATACAAAAGATCATTAGAGACTACTACATATACTTGTATGGAAACAAACTTGAAAACCAGAAGGAAATGGAGGACTTTCTGACATCACACAACCTACCTAGGTTGGAGCAAGAAGAAATTGAGACCCTAAATAGACCAATAACAATCAAGGAAATCTACTATGTAATAAGAAAACTTCCTACAAAAAAAAGCCCTGGTCCAGATGGCTTTCCAGCAGAATTCTACAAGACATTCAAGGAGGAGCTGATACCAATCCTACTGAAGGTATTACAGGTGATTGAAAAAGATGGAACTCTCCCCAAATCATTTTACGAAGTCAACATCACACTGATACCCAAGCCAGGTAAAGATCCAACAAAGAAAGAGAACTACAGGCCAATATCTTTGATGAACATAGATGCTAAAATTCTCAACAAGATCCTAGCAAACCAAATTCACAATACATCTCAAAAATCATCCATCATGACCAAGTAGGCTTCATCCCTGGGATGCAAGGCTGGTTCAACATTCATAAAACCATAAATGTAATTAAATACATCAACAGATGTCAAAACAAAAGCCACATGATTATATCATTAGATGCAGAAAAGGCTTTTGATAAAATCCAGCACCTCTTCTTGATAAAAACCCTTGAACATCTAGGCATATGGGGAACATACCTCAAAATAGTAAAAGCCATCTATGAGAAACCCACAGCCAGCATACTCCTAAATGGACAAAAACTGGAACCATTTCCCCTGAAAACTAGGACAAGACAAGGATGCCCACTCTCACCCCTCCTGTTCAACATAGTATTGGAAATCCTGGCTCGAGCAATCAGAGAAGAGGAGGCAATCGGGGGTATCCAAATAGGAAAAGAGGAAGTCAAGTTGTCTCTCTTTGCAGATGATATGATTGTGTACCTTGAAGACCCAAGAGAATCTGTCAAAAACCTCCTTATACTGATAAAGGCCTTTGGCAAAGTCTCAGGATACAAAATAAATGTACAAAAGACAATCACATTTCTCTACACCAATAATAAACAAACAGAAACCCAAATAAAAAACACAATTCCATTCACAATAGCCACAAAAAAAAATGAAATACCTTGGCATCTTCCTAATCAGAGATGTGAAAGACCTTTACAATGAAAATTACAAAACACTGCTCAAAGAAATCAAAGATGACACAAACAAGTGGAAAAATATCCCATGCTCATGGATTGGAAGAATCAACATTGTGAAGATGTCCATCTTACCTAAGACAATCTACAAATTCAATGCAATACCCATCAAATTACCAGCAACATTCTTCTCAGACCTAGAAAAGACAACACAGGAATTCATATGGAAACACAAACGTCCAAGAATAGCCAGAACAATCCTCAGCAAAAAAAAAACAAAGCAGGTGGTATCACATTACCAGACTTCAAACTTTACTATAAAGCTACAATAATCAAAACAGCTTGGTGTTGGTATAGGAACAGGCATATAGATCAATGGAATAGAATGAGATTCCAGAAGCAAAGCCTCATTTCTCAACCAACTCATCTTCAATAAGGCCTCCACCACCTACCACTGGGGAGAGGAGAACCTATTCAGTAAATGGCGCTGGGAAAACTGGCTGATCACATGCAGAAGATTGAAACAGGACCCCAATCTATCCCCATGCACAAAGGTTAACACCAAATGGATCAGAGACCTAAATGTAAAACCTCAAACCATAAGAACCTTAGAAAATGAAGGAAATACCCTCATGGAACTAGCATCCAATTCCTGAACAAAACCCGAAACCCACAGGTCATAAGAGAGAAGATAGACAAGTGGGACCTTATTAAACTGACAAGCTTCTGCAAGGCCAAAGAAACCATCAAGAGAGCAGGGAGACAGCCTACAGACTGGAAAAAAGTATTTGCCAACACCAGGTCTGACAAAGGCTTAACATCCTGGATATACAAGGAACTAAAACGTGCTGAAAAGAAAAAAACAAACAACCCCATTATCAGATGGGCAAAAGATATGAACAGACACTTCACAAAAGAGGACATCCGAGCAACCAACAAACACATGAAGAAATGTTCAACCTCACTAATCATCAGGGAGATGCATATCAAAACCACACTGAGATACCACCTAACTCCAGTCAGAATGGCAATTATCAACAACTCAAAAAATAACAGCTGCTGGAGAGGGTGTGGCGAAAAGGGAACACTTCTACACTGTTGGTGGGAGTGTAAACTAGTGCAACCTCTGTGGAAAGCAGTGTGGCGATTCCTAAAAGCTCTAAATATCAACATTCCATATGACCCCGCAATCCCCCTACTGGGAATATACCCTGAAGAACTCAAATCACTCTATAAAAAAGATACCTGCACACGTATGTTTATCGCAGCGTTGTTCACAATAGCAAGAACCTGGAAACAACCATGCTGCCCATCAAAAGAGGACTGGATTTTTAAAATGTGGTACATATACACAATGGAATACTACGCAGCCAAAAAAAGAACAAAATCATGAATTTCGCAGCAACCTGGATGGAACTAGAGTCTATAATACTGAGTGACGTCTCACAGAAACAAAGATCCGAGTATCACATGTTCTCACTCATATAATGGACCTTGAACATCCAATGTAATACTATAAGAAAATGACTGCCGGTACTGGGAAACTATGGGGGCCGGGAGGGAGATGGGATTAACAGTAGCAAATATCTGTCTGAGGATGGGGAAACACCTCTTATCAACAGGGTGCCTGAATGAAACGTAACTGTACACTTAACCCTTAACTGTACCCCACAAAACCATAATAAAAAAATATTGATTATGAAAAAAAGAGAGATCATCAAAAAAATAATAATAATTAAAAAGATAAGCACATTCCCTTGCTCAGTCTCTCTCTTTGATATCGTTTGAGAAAGAAAAAGCTTACATGAAGACATTATTTATTCATTCAGCCAACTTTTTCTGAGAACCCATTAGAGGCACTGCACTAGGCACTTTGAGGGATGCAGTTCCTTGAGGACAATGTTATCTCAACTGGTAAAGTAAGAAACATACAAAACAACGTTAAAGCCAGGCACAGTGCTCATGCCTGTAATCCTAGCACTTTGGGAGACTAAAACGAAAGGATTACTTGAGCCCAGGAGTTCAAGACCAGCCTAGGAAACATAGTGGAACCTCACCTCTCCCAAAAAAATAAATCTAGCCAGGCACGGCGGCATGCACCTGTAGTCTCAGCTTAGCATCTCCTGAGCACAGTAGGTCAAGGCTGTGGTGAGCTCTAACTGTGCCACGGCACTCTAGCCTCAGTGTCTGAGTGAGACTTCAACTCAAAAATAAACAAACAAAAATGGCAATATGCCTAATGAGAAGGACAGGGATGTGCTTTTGGAGGTCAGAGGAAGATAAGGTCACGCTTGCCTGAGCTGCAAAATAGAGAATTGGGTACTGCAATAAAATCTTCTAGGATAATGTATAAGAAATCTATATCTTATTTGCAATATAGGAACAAATAGAATGGTTTATGAACTTTTAAAAGAATATGGAGATTGAAGCCAGGTGCAGTGGCTCACACCTGTAATCCCAGCAGTTTGGGAGACCAAGGTAAGCAGATTGCCTGAGCCCAGTGTTTGAGACCAGCCTGGGCAACTTGGCGAGATCTCTTCTCTACATTAAATCAAAATATTAGCAGGGCATGATGGTGCATGCCTGTGGTTCTGGCTACTTAGAAGGATGATCTGTGGCCAGCAGGTGGAGGCTATGGTGGCCATGGGTGTGCCACTGCACTCCAGCCTGGGTGACAGTGAGACTTTGACTCAAAAAAAAAAAATGTGAAGATTTAAAATGTATACATATCTCCAATCTTAAATTTCATATCTTCAGTTTTCCAGTATGAGATTAAGATAAATATATCTTTCAATGGCATTTATCCCCCAAGCCTTTACCCCACAGGCTAATGAGTAGAGGCTTGGTATGTTAGTAATGCTTTTGAGTAAAGGGCAAAAATGTAGCTCAACATGAGAATGTTTGAGTTACTTATTCAAAGATGCTAAATTTAACCTCAAAGAAATTATTTCAGTGATATCTCTGAATGTCTTCTAAAACAAGATCAATTTCTCTGTCTGGGATATTTTAGATATGGCCCTGCTTAATGGTGAAGGATTTTAGATATGGCCCTGCTTAATGGTGAAAGAAGCTGAACTATTAATGCTTCTTCCATCTCCAGGACTCTGACAAGCCTCTCAGCCAATAAAGCACAAGCGATCAGGACCGGAAAATGATTGCCCTGTTGAACTCATTCTATGAGAACTCATGCAATGCCTAGTGACACTTGCAGTGGATACCCAGGCTCCCTGGCTCTGTGCTATGCAGAGGGACTGGAAAGGTGGATTGTGTACAGTCCCCATGAGAACACTCACAGCTTAGAGGGGCAACAGTGACATGACCATAAATCAAAACACAATAAAAGTGAAACAAGTATTGTGGGCTAGGCAGTTCTCCAGGACAACATGCACAGAAATGATGGCATTTGAAAACATTGAATAGAAAGCTCCAAACTTAGAAATATAGAAGAATCAAAATGCCAAGCATATACAAGGAGAAGAAAGTTGTACCCACACTGTCTTGTTTCTTAGAAAGAACTAAGATGATTCATTCCCTCACAGTCTAGAAAGAGGGAATGTGCTTTGTCTTTCTGATAGTGATTTGTGTTGAGCCATTTAAACACACCTATCCAGTCTTAGTTAAGAGCAGGGTGGGGCTTATTTTCAAGCGGCATCTTGAGGTTTTGTGAGGAGGTGTTCTACAGTCACCCCCTTCTGACCCACAATACTGTCATGACATTTGCAATGACATGATTTTCCATCAGTAAAAGATTATGCCTTGGAGTCTTGAAGATTTGGGTCTTCAGATAACTCCTTATCCAAACATCTACCCAGAAAGTGATTAAATGACTACTTGTGATTTGGACAGTTGACAAGTGACTAAAAACAAGACTGAACTATTAAAGGAAGTATCACAAACTTTGAAAACACTTCTACAGATACTAAGAGGAGGGATGAGTTGAAATTTGGAACTGATACTATATGATTTGCTTTGCAATTTTGCTATTTGGCATTCTCTCTCTCCCTTAATCTCTCTGCCCCATCCTTCCTTCTCCCCCCTTCCTCCCTCCCCAGTCTCTCTCTCTCTCTCTCTCTCTCTCTCTCTCTCTCTCTCTCTCTCTCTCTGTCTCCTCTCTCTCTCTCTCTTCTCTCCCTCTCTTTCTCCCCTGCCCAATCTTTCACTGTCACCTTAAAAAAAATAAAGGAAAGAAAGGAAAAAGAAAAAAACCCCATAAAACAATTAGCGTGATAGGAGTTCGCATAGTCGAGTACAGCAACCTAGGCAAACTTATCACCATCATTCCTTAACCAAAGTTGCTACCCAAAGAGTCCTCTTTAGCCAACACCCTTCCCAAAAATATACCCTCAGCCAAACACCAGAAATTCATGAATCCCCAGGTATTGCTAAAATGTCCAAGAGTCTCTTTCTGAGACTCTGGTTGAGTCTTCCTTTCACAGCAATAGTTCTGTGTTGGATTAAGACAACTTTACAGATTCTAAGAAGAAAAAAAAAAGAAGGAGAAATATATTATTACTGGAAGATGAAGCCATAAAAGAAAAATTTCCCAGGAAATTCATACCCCTCTGAGTTAGTTCAAGCTTTAGCATCAAATGTGAGATGGGTATATTTTTCCCCTTCTGTGCTCAGTTTATCTCGCCAAAGTTGTGGCCACAGAAATCCTGATCAGAACTCTTTGGGAGGGTTACTGACTCCTAAAGTTCTCAGAGTCATAGATAGATCAAAGAGATAGCCTAATATGTGGCACTGCTTAGTTAAGAACAAAACCCCAGCGAGAGGAGGAAGAATTCTTGCCAAGGGGCCAGTCCACGGACCAGTTATGCTATACCGAAGAAGTCTTCATGGCCTAAGACATAGGGGGCTGGGACAGAAGAAAACTTGTTTAGGCAACAACTCTTCATTTTGCATTCAAGTTAATTCCCTCCCTAAAGTAGTACCTGCATTTTTAACTTCCCTTAAGTTAGAGTGGCAAGTATAACAAAAGACCATAGTCAAGTGTCAAAGAGGTAAAAACACTCAGTATTTCTTCTCCATTTGGGGACTCAGTTTCCTGATTTCCTGGTAGCAGCTATAATTGTGAAATTATCCACTAATAATAGTTACTATTGGTTGATCACTTACTATGGTAAGGAGTTCTTCTAAGCACCTTAAATACATTTTCTCTTTATGAGGTCATGATATCTCAAATGATGAGAGTTTAGGTAACCTGCCAAGGGTCACAAAATTAATTAGGGGTCCCACACTCAACCAAGAAGCCATGTTCCCTCCCATAAGGAGACTGAAGCCCAGAGATGCTTTGTACTTGCCCAAGGTCACTTAGCTAACTGGATTCAAACCTGAACCCAAATCCAGAGCCTGTAGTCTTTCTAAATTCATATGCTGGTAGTTGGCAATGATCAGTCCCAGCCTCAGTTCCTAACCAAATGAAGAACAAGCAGTGGTTTATCACTTTATTTTTTTCAAGGAAGGCTGTTCCTTCATGAATCAGATTAACATTATAAAGGTTTTATTACTAGACTTGGAGAATAGTCTTATCTGAAGCATTTTTATCACTCACACATATCTCATATAACACTTGCTCTGGAGCCACAGCTCTCTTGAAAAACTTTCAGCAGAACTCTTTTGATGCTTCTGTGATTATCATTCCCAAATGGCTTTTTTCTTCCACCTGCCAGTCTACTCACATAAGCTAGGTTTTGAAGCAAATTGAAAAACTTGTCATGAAATAAATCTAACTAAAACCCAGTGCACACAATTCATAATTACTTGGAAACGAATTTTGTAATTATCAGCTTTGGTTAGTAGATTTCAGTTTAGATTTATACTAGTAGAGTTGTTGAATTGCTAGATAGGGATATACTCATTTATATATGCTTTCAATGGATGCTTCCAGGGGTCGGTCTAAGGATCATTTCTGTATTTTTGAATGAAAGCAATTTGATAGGCAGAGAAAACAGGGAATTCAGCTGTTTTATACGTGGATATTACTAAACTATTAGGAAGATGACTTTTATAGCAACCCAAATTATAAAGTGTATTAAACCATAAACATACTAAATTCTAGAAGGTAGACAGTTAAAGCAACCCATGACAAAGAGAAGTGTGCTTTTTACAAATGACAACCATTTTGTGCCTGTTAGCTAATAAATCTGGCTCTTTTAGTACCATTTAACTTAAACTAGAGCAGCTCACTGGCATCACCCTCATTCTTCTCTTGCTCTCTTAAACTCTCAAGAGATGGTCATGATCGGGCAGAAGCCCAGGGACCTGCCTTGAGGCTTGAAGCTTCAGAAGGTAAGCACAAAGCCTTCCAGGTTACATTTTCCCTAAGCCTTCCAATTAGCTAAAAAGTTTTATTTAAGCTTGTGACTAAGTGTTGGCTCTCTATTCTAAAGCAGGGGCGGAGCCTTGCTATGCCATTCCAAATGAATGTAGAGATGATGAAACAGCTCAGTCCCCCCTCCTTTCCCGTGACCATGTGCAAAAGGATGCGGTTTGTACTTGGGACATGGTAGAGTCGAGCGCCTCTTTCTTCTTCTGTGCCTCGTCCAGGTCTTTGATGTCTGATGTCTGCAAAGTTCTGCAATGCTGGAGCTGTCAGGCACTTTGCCACCCTCCTTCTCCACCTACCTGCACCCCCCCAAAAAAACGTTATTTCTTGAGGGTTACCTTTTGTTTTAAACCTCTTGCAGTCATCCAAGCATGGTAAAGCAATTTTAGATCATTATATAATTTTTCCACAAAATTCAATAGGCTTTTATAAAATCTCTTATGCACCTGGCATTGTACTTGGCCTTAAAGAGAATACAGAAGGTATGTAACACGGTCCCTGATGATTGCAAGGCTGTCTCTTGTTTACTTAAAAAAGAGAGAGAGAGACAAGAAATTATACATTTACAACAATGGGAAGGCATCATAAGTCAGAACACAATCAAACAGGAGCATGTTAAACAGGAGAAAGTAAATTGTGCTGTGTATAAAAATGAGGCAAGGTACATGATTTTTGGCCATTTCAACTGTATATTTCTTTAATGTGCGTAAATAAAAAGCCTCAGTTCTTTTGAATGCCTTCTTTCTTACTCATTCTGATCTTTAGTGTGTAATCCATAAAAGGCCATTGCTCCCTCCATAAATCTTCCTTAATTCAAAGCATAACTCTCAGAGTTCAAAAACTGAGCAGATTAGCTATTGCTGCTCCTCGCTGAAATTGTCAGTGTACAAACATCTCCCTAGAGTCACAACTACGGTCGGCGTAAAAATAAATCAAAAGTCAACTATAAGTTCCAATGATTTATCAATGAGTTTTTTAATGGTGTGTGTCTGAATTATAGCATTTTTACAAACCCCACCACCAGTTGCTATTTTCATTAGCTCATAGCGTTTTGAGTTTATGCATGTATATATATGTATACCTAGGTACACATGTGTGTATTTGCATCTATAAATTTTGCTTTTCATAATGGCATATTCTTTGCCACTAGATCAGCTGTACTATTTTTGGAAACATTACTCTCTACTTGGAAATCATAACCTCTTAGGCAATCTAAATATGACTTCATAACTTTTATAACTTTCACCCATACTTTTACAAAACTTTATTGTGATTGCAAAATAGTTCTGTATGGTTAAGGGGGAAAGAAAAAAAAAAGAGTAACTTCTCACGATATTCCCTAAAAAATGCTTTGGGTTTCTCTTTGGTGTTGGGATCTGGATATGTCTGATGTGTTTGTATGCTAGTGTGTGAGCAGAAAATCTAAGAGGTTAAACAGGGAGGGTTTTTAAAACCAAAACTTTGACTCTATTGCTTCTCCAGTTGCTAATTAAATTAAAGTTGAATCGCTCAGAACAATGCTTCCAAGCTTCTCTCGATCCTGGAAAAAAGATTAACATTAACTTAAAATGCAGAACATCATTAATTTTATTCATTAAGCATAAGTAATTCTCTTACTAATGTATCATTCCCCTTTAGTGGGAGAGGTCTAAAAGTTCTGTTTCTTTTTTAAAACAGTAAAGGGTTTTTTTTATTAAAAGACGTTTCATTTTATTTTAATTCTCTGTTAATCTGACAGTAAGTTTTAAAGCAGGATTCCTTAAATGTATATGTGTATATATAATGTACATATATATGTGTATATATATGACTCAACTGAGGATCTTGTTAAAATGCACACACTGATTCAGAATGTCTGGAGAGGAGCCTGAGATTCTGTATTCTTCACTTGATTTTAGCCAAAAGGCCAAGAAGTGATAGAGTCTGCATTCTTAATAAGTGCCAAGTGATGTGCTCCTGCAGCTGGTCTGTAGACAGCACTTTGAAAGCAAGGTTTTAAAGTCTCTTAAACATGTCATGCAAGACTTCATCAATAGTATTTTTCTGTGAATCACAATGGCTTCTTAAGGTATGCTTGCCTGATGCCAAGTTAAACCTTTCTTACTCTTTTCTTACTTTTATTAGATGTTACCAATCTAGAGTAATGTCCCAATAATACCTCTTGTGGACTTGGAACTGATCTAACTCTTCTTCAGGTGTGTGTTTGCATACATCTTAAACATGTTCTAATTGTGTAGAAAACTAAAGCGTGCTTTAGACACATCTTTTGTACACTTAAATGGGTTTTATTTGACCTACTCTGGGATCTCATTCCAAACTGCTGATATTATTTCCCTGATTCCCAAACATCACAGAGCTAAAAGAAGCTCTGTGAACACTGCTATCCCAGAAATACTGAGATAAAACCAGTCCATCCTCTTTCAACTGTCCTAGTCCCAAGAAAGCCCCTTGCACGAGCCACACTCCTTGAGCTGGGGTGAAAACTGTGCATCTCAAAGGGATAAATAAATGTTTGCTAAATGGGACGGAAGAAGAGGAGCAGACAGTTGAAGCCCTTGTACTACTAACCCGTAAACTTGAAAGTACTTTTAACAGGGCAGGGAGAGGGGTAGAATGGTTAGTCCCATAGTGACTTACCTATGAATTATCTACACAGACACAAAACAGCAGGCTGAACGGGTCATGTGACATCTGCAGGTATTAGGTCCCCGTAGAGATGGTGGAGAAATTGTGCCAAACTGTCTAGTTGTGTACACTAATCATTGAATGCCAGACAGACATTCATTCAGCGTGGGCTGGAGATACGGAACAGTGGTAACATGCCCTCTACTGGGTGTGCACACCACACAAACGCCACACCTATGCCACCAGCCCCCAGTCACCTACTCAACAATATCACAGAAGTAGATTTCACTCAAGATAGACACAGGAGACCAGATCAGGTTCAGAAGTGCCCCAGAGGTGTTTTTATTTGTCAAGATGTTGAATTTGTAAGTCCAGAATACAAGTGCAAACGCTGCTTAGATGACTTTCAAGAGTCTGGCACTGTCAGAGGCAAATCCCATAAAATATCTCATTGCTGGAAGAAGCTAAAAGTGTATCAATGTGGCTCATTATTCACAAGTCTCTTTTGGACTAAACTTGTACATGTTCATTCAAAGACGATTATTAACATCCTCTGAGCTACTTAAAGACCCAGATTCCTGGGATTTGGAAGAAACTGCACTGGGGATAAGAATTCGTGCATAGGACCCTATACTAGGAACTCCAAATCTTAGACTTGGAAGCAACATTAAGGTCATTAGTCCAAACTGCCACTCAAAGCCAGAATCCTCTCTGCTGCATTCCTTGGCAGATGGTCATTCAGCCTCTGCTTGAACATGACCAGGGGTGGGAAACACAGCACTTTTTGAGAAAACCCACCCTCTAATGACAGCTCCAAAGTTTGAAACATCCTCCTCAATGCAGAGCCCAAATATGCCTTTCTACCCATTGGTAGAAATGGTAGAGAGCTCTACCCATAGGTACCATTTCTATGATCTGGAGCCATAAAGAATAAGGTTTTACTTCTTCCACCTTGATGATGAAAATCTCCTAGCTGTTTCTAGAGTCTTCTCTGCTTCAAATCAACAGCCCCAGTTGTTCCAACTTTTCTTCCCATGACCAACCCTTTCCTACCTGAATGAGTAGCAGATTACCAAGATCCTTCTAAAAATGTAATCTCCAGAACTGAACATGGTCCTAACTAGTAGAGATACAGCACAACTCTTGTCTGCATAAGCTTGGTTGTTGTTTTGTTTATCTGGCATAAAATTGTAAATTTGTTGTCACTGACTACATGACACTTCTTTTGCTGGGTTTATAGAAAACTGAAAATACACAGCATTTCCACATGAACAACGTTAAAAACTCTTCCTAATCCCATATAGGATGGTAGAGTTTTCTTTTTTTTCTTTCTTTTTTGAGTTGGAGTCTCACTCTGTCGCCCAGACTAGAGTGCAGTGGCAGGCTCCCGCCCATCGCAGCCTCGACCAGCCGGGCTCCGGCGATCCTTCTGCCTCAGCCTTCCAAGTAGCTGTAACTACAGGCACGTGCTACCACACCCGGCTAATTTTTTTGATTTATTGTAGAGATGAGGTCTCGCCAAGTTGCCCAGGTGGGTCTCGAACCTGCAGGCTTAGGCAATTCACTCACCTTGGCCTCCCAAAGCGCAGGATTACAGGCTGAGCCACTGAGCCGGGCCAGAGTTTTCTTTTTAGACAAATTCAGAATCTGATATGTATCCCTTTAAAGAGGCCAGCTCATTAATTTTGGTCTGTGGTTCTAGTTGATCAAGGTTTTTCAGCTACTCATCTCAGTTGGATACCCACTACAGATTACATAAAAAATGTCTTTAATCAAATCATGGAGGAAAATGCTGATTCGACCAAGTCTTGAGTCTTTCACATATCTCTTTATATTGACATTAATTTACTAGTTTCTATAGAACTAAGAGTCCAGCACATAGAAGGTGCTCAATAAATGTCACACTGAATGTACAGGTTTTTACCATCTAGGAATGGTTCAACTAGAATCTCATGTGGCTTATATTAGTGTATCTTGTCCAAGCACATCACCAAAGATTGTAGAATGCTTTGCTAAAATCAGAGTCATACAGTGGATATGAGCATTGGATTAAGACAATAGAAACCGGATTCTAATGCTTGCTTGCTGAGGACCTCAGATAACCTCTTTTATACTTCTTGTTCCCCTTTTGTCTGAAAATAGGAATCATTATTTTCTGCTCTGACACCCAGATAGTTATTATAAAGAGCAAATATGATGAAGTATGTGAATATAGTTTATAAATTGCCCAGTCCTAGCTACACAAATATCAGGGCTCATTATTATGTTTATCTACTGATCTACGAGTCTGGTATCGCTTATGTCAAAGGAATATTAGTTTAATATCACTTGCTCTTAATGAAACAATGCCTGATACTAGTGATGATCAGTTTATTTTTCTCCATGTTTACAAAGGACACTCAGACATAAAAATTCCAGATCTGGACCTAGCTGTTATTTTTATCTTCAAGTATAATTCTAACTCTAAAGCTTTTCTTCTTGTGAGTCATGCATCATCTTTTTAAAAACAAACAGGCGGTGAGGCTGAGAATGTATGTATGAAATTGCTGAAGCAACGTGATGAAGAGTGCCTTCTTTCACATCTCTGATAGAGCTCATCATTGGCATTATTTTCCACATCACGTTTTTTTAATGAATTTTAAAGATGCCAGTATTTTCAGTTGTGAAAATCAGTGTCTTCAGATAACAGCAGGTGTCCTTAACTTCTTTGTTTCCAATTTTGTTTTACTTTCTGAAACTTTAACTATGCTGGAAAATAATATGGAGTTTTTATTTGCATTGACTCAAAATATGCAACATTGTCTAGTAGACAGTGGGATTAGAATAAAACTATTTTCATCTGTCTCATCCACTGTAGACGTGTGTGTTATTTTAAATCTTTAAAAATAATTCGGCTAGATTTTTTTCAACCAGAAAAACCTCTTGTTTATTTTGTTTTGAAAAGAATGGTAAAGTACAAACCATGCAAAATATGAAGAGATGAGTCAGCTTTTATAAACCCTTACTGTACTGACTACAACTAAAAAACAAAAACAAAACATCATTTTTATGACTTCACTCAAAAGTTGTGAACAATTTTAATGACAACATAAATGATTCTTACTATAGATTCTGTTGAAGACCCACAAGAATCAAAATGGTATCAATGTTTGCATTTCTTTCCTCTAAAAAGACAAATATTGCTATGAAGTGAAACATAACAGAATTATTCCTTGCTTCCTCAGGCTTGTACTGGAGAATTTATTCATGAACTATTATATAAGTATTGGAATTTCTTAGGGACTGCATTGGATATATTTCATTTGCCATGTTAAAAAACAATTCTGAATTTTCCTGATGGGCTAAAATTAAGAAAGTCAAATTTCTTTTATAAGACTTGATCTGGATATTGTAAAAATAGTGATACACCTCAGCAAAAACTGGACAACTACTCAGAAAGGTCAAATTAAAGGCACAATTTAAAAAGGAAACCATGATTTTATAACCAGTTTTATATTAATCCCAGAGATCTGAACAGAAAACTCCGTTTATTCACACAAAGCTAATTAAGCCTAAATACTGGCTAGAATCTCAACTATACCCTTAACAGTAGACTAGGAGAACTTTCAAATATATATATATATATATATATTTGAACAAATTTCAACAAAATGAGTCATAAAACTCTAACAGACCTGGTTCATAATGTGTGTACATCCTGACATATAGAACACGGAATTTCCACTGGATTCAACACAGAATGTGTCCATATAATGCTTTGCTGTTTAGTGCGATGTTAATTGCAATTCTCGTGTCTTTCCACCAATCCAAGGAGTTGTTAGAAACTATAAATGTTAGTGCTTCACCCAGGTGAGTTATGATAACAAGTTGCCTGGCATGGAAACGCTGAAGCTTTATGTAACTTTTCCAACACAGGAAAGGCAGTTGGTAGAACAAGGCTTCAGTAGCTTAGAAAAGGGCAGTTATCTGGAGGGGGACGTGTTTGTGTTTAGCCCCCCTCTTGGTTCCATCAAGATAGCTCTTAGAGACCCTAGAGGTTTTTAAAATGCTTTTTCATTTTTCTTTTTATTTTTTCATTTTAAAGATGTGGGGTACAATTCAGGGTTAAGTATGCAAACGATTATACAGGTACCCTTGTTGATGAGGTATGCCCCTCCCTCCCCTAGCAGTTTCCCTCAACTGCCAATCCCACCTCTCCCCCCCCCCCC